>NC_084585.2:4419111-4489111 GCF_033978685.3 Nerophis lumbriciformis | reverse complement strand
TTTATTTTCATTATCATATTACAAAACAGCCAGTGTTCTTCTTCCAATTGTGGTCTTTTGGTTGTCTGCAAATATTGTGTGCTAACCTTGACTTTGGAATGTAAGGAGGAGAGATACTCCTTTTCCTTATCTGTTCCTGTGTCCAGCTGAGGAGGACAATGGGCATGTGTTTGGGCGAGAAAGAGAGACAAGACAACGAGGGTGGGAGGGAGAGACACTTTATAGAAGAGAAGGTTTCCATATTTTAGATCAGACCATCTTAGCTGCGCGATTGAATGTTCTATGCTGGACTGGTCTCATTATATTTCCAAAGCTTTGGAGATAAAATTACAAAATACCTATTCTGTCTCTGGTGGTTCTTCTTCTCAGCTGTACTGTCATAAAGAGCTTGGGAGCGACCAGCCGCTTGAATTCCCTGGGAGGAACAACTGGTCCAAACGCAACAGTAGTCATAAATAAAGTGCAGACTACATCATCTTTAGGGCTGGTGTGATATTTCAAAGCCCTGACACTTCATTCTAGAGGCTAATCTTTCCTGTGATAAAATGGCGACCAAAGTCATCAAAAAGGTCAAACAACGAACGAGATTTCTCTACAGAATCTCCTCTCAGGTCAACAAAAGCACCATGGAGATTCTAGCGGGAACTCCTTTTCGATTACGCATGCGCCTCCTGGTACCCTAGCACCTCCAAAACCCTCAAATCTAGACTCCAAACATCCCAGAACAAGCTAGTCAGATTACTTCTAGACCTCCACCCCAGATCACACCTCACTCCTACCCACTTCTCCAAAGTGGGCTGGCTCAGGGTGGACGACAGAGTCAAACAACTTGCACTGAGCCTGGTCTATAAAATCCGCTACACCTCCCTGATACCGAAGTACATGTCAAACTACTTCCAGAACGTAAATGACCGCCATAACCACAACACCAGGGGGAGCTCCACTAACCACGTTAAACCCAGATTCCGATCTAACAAAGGTCTTAACTCATTCTCTTTCTATGCCACATCAATGTGGAATGCACTCCCAAAAAAAGTGTAAAAAAAAGGGCATCTCTATCCTCCTTCAAAACCGCACTAAAAGAACACCTCCAGGCATACTTGCCAACCTTGAGACCTCCGATTTCGGGAGGTGGGGGGTAGGGGCGTGGTCGGGGGTGGGCCGGGGGCGTGGTTGGGGGCGTGGTTAAGATATATATATATATATAAAAAATACTTGACTTTCAGTGAATTCTAGCTATATATATTTATTTTTTATTACACATATATATATATATATATATATATATATATATATATATATATATATATATATATATATATATATATATATATATATATGTATATATATATATATATATATAAATAAATAAAATAAATACTTGAATTTCAGTGTTCATTTATTTACACATATACACACACATAACACTCATCTACTCATTGTTGAGTTAAGGGTTGAATTGTCCATCCTTGTTCTATTCTCTGTCATTTTTTCAGAACACACACATTATACAAATATACATTATACAATCCATAAGAAAACGGGAGCTCTAATTTGGGAGTCTGAATTAGGATCAGAAGTTCCTATATAAACATTGCGCACTCACGTCGCCTTTTTGTATTGATTACTGCAGCTGTGCACTGGATTCATTCACAAATACAAACTACAACTCACAAACACTTTAGAGTTAGGCTCCACCATCAGAATGTGTACTTGAACTTATAAAGATCACATGGATATTATTCAGTGAGTTGATTCACCAAAACTAACCTGTTATACAGGAGGAAAAAGCACACAGGACGTTTCAATTGTTCACAGACTGGTCGCGCTCATCAGAATGACAAGACACTTCCGGTCTGCAGGTGATAGCATTCAATTGGGAAGAAACGCCCTACTGCCCCCCTACTGACCAATGTGAATACTGATAAATGTGTAATGACAGCTCCAAAAACGAATTCAAACCACAAAATAAAATAAATGAATCAACACAAAAATGTGACACATTATGGGTGGGTCACATATGCATGTACAGTAGATGGCAGTATTTACATGGACCTTGACTTAAACATGTTGAACAACTTATTGGGGTGTTACCATTTAGTGGTCAATTGTACGGAATATGTACTGTACTGTGCAATCTACTAATAAAAGTTTCAATCAATCAATTCCAACACACCTTGTGTATTTTACCCTCCTCAGTGCCCACAAGGAAGAGAGAGTCCGTCTGCCTGTGGAAGTCCATGCAAGTACCACCAGCTGTAGACATCAGGTACAAAGTATTATTACACTAACCTGACTAAGAGACGCTTTCCTGTGAGAAATGACATGACATATTTAATATTGATATGAATAATATTCTCACCTGTGGTGACCTCACCAACACCATCTGGGCCCTCAGACACTGGACCAGTTAGCATTAGCCTTATGGCGTCTGAGAAGATGAGCTCATTCTGCATTAACACAAATACATTGTGATGCAGTTATACATATATACATACATACATATATATGTATGTGTGGGGAAAAAAATCACAAGACTACTTCATCTCTACAGGCCTGTTTCATGAGGGGTTCCCTCAATCATCAGGAGATTTTAATGGAAGCATTCACATACCATGGTTTATATAGGGCACAGAGTGGGTGGGTACAGGCTGGCGTAGGGGCGTGGTGATTGGCTCATGTGTTACCTAGGAGGTCTTTCCCTCTGTGGCGGCATGCTGTTACAATTTCGCTGCGCTTGTTGAGGGATGACAGGTCTGGACGGTAAATAATAAACAGTTTCTCTTTCAAGCATAGGTTGCATCTTTTATTACCACTATTGTAAGGTGTGCTGGATGCAAGAATTTGCCATGTTATTGAATATTCAACATTATTGTCTTTGAGGTCCCAAATGTGTTTGCTGAGTTCTGTGGTATTCCGCAGGTTTTGGTTCCTGAAAGAAGCCTTGTGATTGTTCCATCTGGTTTTAAACTCTCCCTCGGTTAATCCTACATATGTGTCGGATGTGTTAATGTCCTTGCGTGTTACCTTAGATTGGTAAACAACTGATGTTTGTAAGCACCCCCCGTTGAGAGGGCAATCAGGTTTCTTGCGGCAGTTGCAGCCTTTGTTGGTTTTGGAGTCGCTCTGTCCGGGGGCCGACGGCTCATTTGCAATTGTTTTGTTGTGGTTTGAGATGATTTGTCGTATATTGTTCATACAGCTGTAGCTCAATTTAATGTTGTTCTTGTTGAATACTTTTCTTAGGGTGTTGTTTTTGGGAAAGTGTTTGTCAATCAGATTGAGGAATTTGTGTCCAATGTTAGTTGAGACGTTTTTGCTGTATGGGGGGTTGTACCAGATGATGTCGTTTCGTTTTCTGTTCTTTTTCGGTTGGTTTCCTGACGTGGGTTCATAGGTGAGGGTGAAATTGTATCCGCTTTCATCAAGGGCTTTTTGGTACGGGGGGGTTGCTTGGTCAAATTCAGCTTTGCTAGATGACAGCATCGATAGCCTTTTATTAATTCCGGTAGGTATTCTTTTCGTGGTGGTGGGTGGGTGGTTGCTGTCATGGTGCACGTATTGGAGTGTTGTGTTGGGTTTCGTGAATGGTTGGTAGCTGTTATTTCTCAGGTTGAAAGTGACGTCAAGGAAGTTGACGGTTTGCTTGTTGGCTTCAATCGTGATCCGTAGGCCGTTCTCTTTGAAAATTTGGCATATGCGCTTCTTGTCTTGTGATTTTTTTTCCCACACATACATACATATATATATATATATATATATATATATATATATATATATATATATATATATATATATATATATATATATATATATATATATATATATATTTACACACAAGCTTGGACTGGACTATGAGAACTTTGCAGCATGAAAACTAACCTGGATGAGAGTCCAAGACACAACACGACCATCCGAGGACACGGAGTAGAAACTGTGGTTGTTGTCCAAGTCATCCTTCTGCCAGCACACCTGATTGCAACGACAACTAGTTAGTGTGGTTAGTTGTCCAAGTCATCCTTCTGCCAGCACACCTGGTTGAAACGACAACTAGTTAGTGTGGTTAGTTGTCCAAGTCATCCTTCTGCCAGCACACCTGATTGCAACGACAACTAGTTAGTGTGGTTAGTTGTCCAAGTCATCCTTCTGCCAGCACACCTGGTTGGAACTATAACTAGTTAGTGTCGTTGTTGTCCAAGTCATCCTTCTGCCAGCACACCTGATTGGAACTACAACTAATTAGTGTGGTTAGTTGTCCAAGTCATCCTTCTGCCAGCACACCTGATTGGAACTACAACTAATTAGTGTGGTTAGTTGTCCAAGTCATCCTTCTGCCAGCACACCTGGTTGCAACGGCAACTGGTTAGTGTGGTTAGTTGTCCAAGTCATCCTTCTGCCAGCACACCTGGTTGCAACGACAACTAGTTAGTGTGGTTAGTTGTCCAAGTCATCCTTCTGCCAGCACACCTGGTTGCAACGACAACTAGTTAGTGTGATTAGTTGTCCAAGTCATCCTTCTGCCAGCACACCTGATTGGAACTACAAGTAATTAGTGTGGTTAGTTGTCCAAGTCATCCTTCTGCCAGCACACCTGGTTGCAACAACAACTAGTTAGTGTGGTTAGTTGTCCAAGTCATCCTTCTGCCAGCACACCTGATTGGAACTACAACTAATTAGTGTGTTAGTTGTCCAAGTCATCCTTCTGCCAGCACACCTGGTTGGAACTATAACTATTTAGTGTGGTTAGTTGTCCAAGTCATCCTTCTGCCAGCACACCTGATTGGAACTACAACTAGTTAAAGTGGTTAGTTGTCCAAGTCTTCCTTCTGCCAGCACACCTGGTTGCAACGACAACTAGTTAGTGTGGTTAGTTGTCCAAGTCATCCTTCTGCCAGCACACCTGATTGGAACTACAACTAGTTAGTGTGGTTATTTGTCCAAGTCATCCTTCTGCCAGCACACCTGGTTGGAACTACAACTAATTAGTGTGGTTAGTTGTCCAAGTCATCCTTCTGCCAGCACACCTGATTGGAACTACAACTAATTAGTGTGGTTAGTTGTCCAAGTCATCCTTCTGCCAGCACACCTGATTGGAACTACAACTAGTTAGTGTGGTTAGTTGTCCAAGTCATCCTTCTGCCAGCACACCTGTTTGCAACTACAACTAGTTAGTGTGGTTAGTTGTCCAAGTCATCCTTCTGCCAGCACACCTGATTGGAACTACAACTAATTAGTGTGGTTAGTTGTCCAAGTCATCCTTCTGCCAGCACACCTGGTTGGAACTATAACTAGTTAGTGTGGTTGTTGTCCAAGTCATCCTTCTGCCAGCACACCTGGTTGCAACAACAACTAGTTAGTGTGGTTAGTTGTCCAAGTCATCCTTCTGCCAGCACACCTGGTTGGAACTATAACAAGTTAGTGTGGTTGTTGTCCAAGTCATCCTTCTGCCAGCACACCTCATTGGAACTACAACTAGTTAGTGTGGTTAGTTGTCCAAGTCATCCTTCTGCCAGCACACCTGATTGCAACTACAACTAGTTAGTGTGGTTAGTTGTCCAAGTCATCCTTCTGCCAGCACACCTGATTGGAACTACAACTAATTAGTGTGTTAGTTGTCCAAGTCATCCTTCTGCCAGCACACCTGATTGGAACTACAACTAACTAGTATGGTTAGTTGTCCAAGTCCTCCTTCTTCCAGCACACCTGGTTGGAACTATAACTAGTTAGTGTGGTTGTTGTCCAAGTCATCCTTCTGCCAGCACACCTGATTGGAACTACAACTAACTAGTATGGTTAGTTGTCCAAGTCCTCCTTCTTCCAGCACACCTGGTTGGAACTATAACTAGTTAGTGTGGTTGTTGTCCAAGTCATCCTTCTGCCAGCACGCCTGGATGCAACGACAACTAGTTAGTGTGGTTAGTTGTCCAAGTCATCCTTCTGCCAGCACACCTGATTGCAACTACAACTAGTTAGTGTGGTTAGTTGTCCAAGTCATCCTTCTGCCAGCACACCTGATTGCAACTACAACTAGTTAGTGTGGTTAGTTGTCCAAGTCATCCTTCTGCCAGCACACCTGATTGGAACTACAACTAGTTAGTGTGGTTAGTTGTCCAAGTCATCCTTCTTCCAGCACACCTGTTTGCAACTACAACTAGTTAGTGTGGTTAGTTGTCCAAGTCATCCTTCTGCCAGCACACCTGATTGGAACTACAACTAGTTAGTGTGGTTAGTTGTCCAAGTCATCCTTCTGCCAGCACACCTGGTTGCAACGACAACTAGTTAGTGTGGTTAGTTGTCCAAGTCATCCTTCTGCCAGCACACCCGGTTGCAACAACAACTAGTTAGTGTGGTTATTTGTCCAAGTCATCCTTCTGCCAGCACACCTGATTGGAACTACAACTAGTTAGTGTGGCTAGTTGTCCAAGTCATCCTTCTGCCAGCACACCTGGTTGCAACAACAACTAGTTAGTGTGGTTATTTGTCCAAGTCATCCTTCTGCCAGCACACCTGATTGGAACTACAACTAGTTAGTGTGGTTAGTTGTCCAAGTCATCCTTCTGCCAGCACACCTGATTGCAACTACAACTAGTTAGTGTGGTTAGTTGTCCAAGTCATCCTTCTGCCAGCACACCTGATTGGAACTATAACTAGTTATAATTCATCAGTACACTGTAGTAGACTAGGGGTTCTATCTAATTACTTGTGTTTTGTTTCATTCAAACACAGTGTTACTGTTCAAACTGTGTGTAACGTTACACAGGCCAAAATCTTAGGTACAGTATACGTATCAAATAAAACCTCTGCCTTGTTTTTAATGAATACTTAGGTCTACTACACTACTGTATTGAATGTTGTCATTATACTGGTTAGAATCACTGGAGTAGACAGAAGAACCCTGACCTGCCAGACGGGGTCGGTGTGCTTGCCAGTATTAGAAGTACTCTTGTACTCGGGGTCCAGTCCCTTGTTCTTCAGGTTGTACACGCCCACACAGCCGTCATAGAATCCTACGGCCACCAAGTGGGTATGCTGCTGGTGGATGTCCAGGCACAGGACGCCAGAAGGTGTGGGGAAGACGTACTCGGGGAAGGTGGAGTTCTTCAGGGTGTAGAAGAGAAGCATCCCTCGACCCTGTTTGCTGAATTCATCTGTCAGGGGAAAAAAATAGGATTGTTTTTATTCAATCATTCCAGCTATTTTTTTTTTTTAAGTCCCGCAAGATATTTTTGAAATACTATTACAAGAAAAAAAACATGAAATATTACAATAAAATAAATAAAATGTTGCCATGCAGGCAAGTTTTTTTTACTTTAAAACTGTCATTGCTCAAAATTGTATAATTGACGTATGTTGAAAGTTTAAAAAAAGGCAGCGGCCAAAGGCAGCGGCTGTTTACAACCCCACGTCCCTTTAGAAACAGCTGTTGCCATGTAATCAGGGAAAGTCCAAATAAAAGAGGAGGCGTACAATCTTTCGTCAGAGCGTTTTTTTTTTTACCTGAAAACGGTCATTGCTCAAAATCGTATAATTGACGGATGTATCTGAAGTTGGTCTAAAGATTTGAAAGTAAAAACAATAATTAGTGATACATGCCTTATTTTTTTAATACTTTTTGATCCCTGAGACTTTTTTTCAACATTCATCGTTCAAAGAAATAATTATGAACCAAAAGCAATTTTGTTAGGATTTATTTACATATTTATTTCACATCAAATATTCCACTTTGAATATTTTTATGGGGAAAATATTTCAAGAAATATACAAAAAAAGAAGTAAACTTTGTCAACAAATAGATTTGAAGTTGATCTATAGATATAAAAGTGTTGAAAGTTTAAAAAAAGGCAGCGGCCAAAAGCAGCGGCTGTTTACAACCCCACGTCCCTTTAGAAACAGCTGTTGCCATGTAATCAGGGAAAGTCCAAATAAAAGAGGAGGCGTACAATCTTTCGTCAAAGCGTTTTTTTGTTGTTTTTTTTTACCTGAAAACGGTCATTGCTCAAAATCGTATAATTGACGGATGTATCTGAAGTTGGTCTAAAGATTTGAAAGTAAAAACAATAATTAGTGATACATGCCTTATTTTTTTAATACTTTTTGATCCCCGAGACTTTTTTTCAACATTCATCGTTCAAAGAAATAATTATGAACCAAAAGCAATTTTGTTAGGATTTATTTACATATTTATTTCACATCAAATATTCCACTAACAATATTTTTATGGGGAAAATATTTCAAGAAATATACCAAAAAAAAAGTAAACTCTGTCAACAAATAGATCTGAAGTTGATCTATAGATATAAAAGTGTTGAAAGTTTAAAAAAAGGCAGCGGCTGTTTACAACCCCACGTCCCTTTAGAAACAGCTGTTGCCATGTAATCAGGGAAAGTCCAAATAAAATAGGAGGCGTACAATCTTTCGTCAGAGCGTTTATTTTTGGGTTTTTTTACCCGAAAACGGTCATTGCTCAAAATCATATAATTGACGGATGTATCTGAAGTTGGTCTAAAGATTTGAAAGTAAAAACAATAAATAGTGATATATGCCTTATTTTTTTTAATACTTTTTGATCCCCGAGACTTTTTTTCAACATTCATCGTTCAAAGAAATAACTATGAACCAAAAGCAATTTTGTTAGGATTTATTTCCATATTTATTTCACATCAAATATTCCACTAACAATATTCTTATGGGGAAAATATTTCAAGAAATATACAAAAAAAATAAGTAAACTCTGTCAACAAATAGATCTGAAGTTGATCTATAGATATAAAAGTGTTGAAAGTTTCAAAAAAGGCAGCGGCCAAAGGCAGCGGCTGTTTACAACCCCACGTCCCTTTAGAAACAGCTGTTGCCATGTAATCAGGGAAAGTCCAAATCAGAGCGGTTTTTTTTTTTGTTTGTTTTTTTACCTGAAAACGGTCATTGCTCAAAATCGTATAATTGACGGATGTATCTGAAGTTGGTCTAAAGATTTGAAAGTAAAAACAATAAATAGTGATATATGCCTTATTTTTTTAGTACTTTTTTAAACATACATCGTTCCAAAAAATAACTATGAACAAAAAGCAATGTTGTTAGGATCTATTTATATATTTATTTCACATCGAATATTCCACTTTAAATATTTTTATGGGAAAAATATTTCAAGAAACATACAAAGAAATAAGTAAACTCTGTCAACAAATAGATCTGAAGTTGATCTATAGATATAAAAGTGTTGAAAATTTAAAAAAAATGCAACGGCCAAAGGCAGCGGCTGTTTACAACCCCCCGTCCCTTTAGAAACAGCTGTTGCCATGTAATCAGGGAAAGTCCAAATAAAAGAGGAGGCGTACAATCTTTCGTCAGAGCGTTTTTTTTTGTTTTGTTTTTTTTACCTGAAAACGGTCATTGCTCAAAATCGTATAATTGACGGATGTATCTGAAGTTGGTCTAAAGATTTGAAAGTAAAAACATTAAATAGTGATATATGCCTTATTTTTTTTAATACTTTTTGATCCCCGAGACTTTTTTTCAACATTCATCGTTCAAAGAAATAACTATGAACCAAAAGCAATTTTGTTAGGATTTATTTCCATATTTATTTCACATCAAATATTCCACTAACAATATTCTTATGGGGAAAATATTTCAAGAAATATACAAAAAAACAAGTAAACTCTGTCAACAAATAGATCTGAAGTTTATCTATAGATATAAAAGTGTTGAAAGTTTAAAAAAAGGCAGCGGCCAAAGGCAGCGGCTGTTTACAACCCCCCGTCCCTTTAGAAACAGCTGTTGCCATGTAATCAGGGAAAGTCCAAATCAGAGCGGTTTTTTTGTTTGTTTGTTTTTTTACCTGAAAACGGTCATTGCTCAAAATCGTATAATTGACGGATGTATCTGAAGTTGGTCTAAAGATTTGAAAGTAAAAACAATAAATAGTGATATATGCCTTATTTTTTTAGTACTTTTTTAAACATACATCGTTCCAAAAAATAACTATGAACAAAAAGCAATGTTGTTAGGATCTATTTATATATTTATTTCATATCAAATATTCCACTAACAATATTTTTATGGGGAAAATATTTCAAGAAATATACAAAAAAATAAGTAAACTCTGTCAACAAATAGATCTGAGGTTGATCTATAGATATAAAAGTGTTGAAAGTTTAAAAAAAGGCAGCGGCCAAAAGCAGCGGCTGTTTACAACCCCACGTCCCTTTAGAAACAGCTGTTGCCATGTAATCAGGGAAAGTCCAAATCAGAGCGGTTTTTTTGTTTGTTTGTTTTTTTACCTGAAAACGGTCATTGCTCAAAATCGTATAATTGACGGATGTATCTGAAGTTGGTCTAAAGATTTGAAAGTAAAAACAATAAATAGTGATGTATGCCTTATTTTTTTAGTACTTTTTTAAACATACATCGTCCCAAAAAAATAACTATGAACCAAAAGCAATGTTGTTAGGATCTATTTACATATTTATTTCACATCAAATATTCCACTTTAAATATTTTTATGGGGAAATATTTCAAGAAATATACAAACAAAGAAGTAAACTTTGTCAACAAATAGATCTGAAGTTGATCTATAGATATAAAAGTGTTGAAAGTTTAAAAAAAAGGCAGCGGCCAAAGGCAGCGGCTGTTTACAACCCCACGTCCCTTTAGAAACAGCTGTTGCCATGTAATCAGGGAAAGTCCAAATAAAATAGGAGGCGTACAATCTTTCGTCAGAGCGTTTTTTTTTGTTTGTTTTTTTACCTGAAAACTGTCATTGCTCAAAATCGTATAATTGACGTATGTATCTGAAGTTGGTCTAAAGATTTGAAAGTAAAAGCAATAAATAGTGATATATGCCTTTTTTTTTTTTTAATACTTTTTGATCCCCGAGACTTTTTTTCAACATTCATCGTTCAAAGAAATAATTATGAACCAAAAGCAATTTTGTCAGGATTTATTTACATATTTATTTCACATCAAATATTCCACTTTGAATATTTTTATGGGGAAAATATTTCAAGAAATATACAAAAAAAATAAGTAAACTCTGTCAACAAATAGATCTGAAGTTGATCTATAGATATAAAAGTGTTGAAAGTTTAAAAAAAGGCAGCGGCCAAAGGCAGCGGCTGTTTACAACCCCACGTCCCTTTAGAAACAGCTGTTGCCATGTAATCAGGGAAAGTCCAAATCAGAGCGGTTTTTTTGTTTGTTTGTTTTTTTACCTGAAAACGGTCATTGCTCAAAATTGTATAATTGACGGATGTATCTGAAGTTGGTCTAAAGATTTGAAAGTAAAAACAATAAATAGTGATATATGCCTTATTTTTTTTTTTATACTTTTTGATCCCCGAGACTTTTTTTCAACATTCATCGTTCAAAGAAATAATTATGAACCAAAAGCAATTTTGTCAGGATTTATTTACATATTTATTTCACATCAAATATTCCACTTTGAATATTTTTATGGGGAAAATATTTCAAGAAATATACAAAAAAAATAAGTAAACTCTGTCAACAAATAGATCTGAAGTTGATCTATAGATATAAAAGTGTTGAAAGTTTAAAAAAAGGCAGCGGCCAAAGGCAGCGGCTGTTTACAACCCCACGTCCCTTTAGAAACAGCTGTTGCCATGTAATCAGGGAAAGTCCAAATCAGAGCGGTTTTTTTGTTTGTTTGTTTTTTTACCTGAAAACGGTCATTGCTCAAAATTGTATAATTGACGGATGTATCTGAAGTTGGTCTAAAGATTTGAAAGTAAAAACAATAAATAGTGATATATGCCTTATTTTTTTAGTACTTTTTTAAACATACATCGTTCCAAAAAATAACTATGAACAAAAAGCAATGTTGTTAGGATCTATTTATATATTTATTTCACATCGAATATTCCACTTTAAATATTTTTATGGGGAAATATTTCAAGAAATATACAAAAAAATAAGTAAACTCTGTCAACAAATAGATCTGAAGTTGATCTATAGATATAAAAGTGTTGAAAGTTTAAAAAAAGGCAGCGGCCAAAGGCAGCGGCTGTTTACAACCCCCCGTCCCTTTAGAAACAGCTGTTGCCATGTAATCAGGGAAAGTCCAAATAAAAGAGGAGGCGTACAATCTTTCGTCAGAGCGTTTTTTTTTGTTTTTTTGTACCTGAAAACGGTCATTGCTCAAAATCGTATAATTGATGGATGTATCTGAAGTTGGTCTAAAGATTTGAAAGTAAAAACAATAATTAGTGATACATGCCTTATTTTTTTAATACTTTTTGATCCCCGAGACTTTTTTTCAACATTCATCATTCAAAGAAATAATTATGAACCAAAAGCAATTTTGTTAGGATTTATTTACATATTTATTTCAACATCAAATATTCCACTAACAATATTTTTATGGGGAAAATATTTCAAGAAATATAGAAAAAAAAAAGTAAACTCTGTCAACAAATAGATCTGAAGTTGATCTATAGATATAAAAGTGTTGAAAGTTTCAAAAAAGGCAGCGGCCAAAAGCAGCGGCTGTTTACAACCCCCCGTCCCTTTAGAAACAGCTGTTGCCATGTAATCAGGGAAAGTCCAAATAAAAGAGGAGGCGTACAATCTTTCGTCAGAGCGTTTTTTTTTGTTTTGTTTTTTTTACCTGAAAACGGTCATTGCTCAAAATCGTATAATTGACGGATGTATCTGAAGTTGGTCTAAAGATTTGAAAGTAAAAACAATAAATAGTGATATATGCCTTATTTTTTTAAATACTTTTTGATCCCTGAGACTTTTTTTCAACATTCATCGTTCAAAGACATAACTATGAACCAAAAGCAATTTTGTTAGGATTTATTTACATATTTATTTCACATCAAATATTCCACTAACAATATTCTTATGGGGAAAATATTTCAAGAAATATACAAAAAAAATAAGTAAACTCTGTCAACAAATAGAAAGTTGATCTATAGATATAAAAGTGTTGAAAGTTTTAAAAAAAGGCAGCGGCCAAAGGCAGCGGCTGTTTACAACCCCCCGTCCCTTTAGAAACAGCTGTTGCCATGTAATCAGGGAAAGTCCAAATAAAATAGGAGGCGTACAATCTTTCGTCAGAGCGTTTTTTTTTGTTGTTTTTTACCTGAAAACGGTCATTGCTCAAAATCGTATAATTGACGTATGTATCTGAAGTTGGTCTAAAGATTTGAAAGTAAAAACAATAATTAGTGATATATGCCTTATTTTTTTAATACTTTTTGATCCCTGAGACTTTTTTTCAACACTCATCGTTCAAAGAAATAATTATGAACCAAAAGCAATTTTGTTAGGATTTATTTACATATTTATTTCACATCAAATATTCCACTAACAATATTTTTATGGGGAAAATATTTCAAGAAATATACAAAAAAATAAGTAAACTCTGTCAACAAATAGATCTGAAGTTGATCTATAGATATAAAAGTGTTGAAAGTTTAAAAAAAGGCAGCGGCCAAAGGCAGCGGCCAAAGGCAGCGGCTGTTTACAACCCCCCGTCCCTTTAGAAACAGCTGTTGCCATGATTCATTCCTCATATAAACGGGAAGATAAGGACATGCTATCAGTTGTCATCAAAGTGAGAGCAGACATTGTACAGTAAGATATCATTTTATTATGTTTGTAATTAGTATTTCTTGTTTAGCATAGCTATACACTTGTGATTTAGGGCTATATAAATAAACATTGATTGATTGATTGATATACTGCTACATGATACTATAGCAGGGGTCCCCAAACTTTTTGACCTGGGGGCCGCATTGGGTTAAAAAATGTGGCCGGAGGCCGGACTATGTAATACAAAACTCAAAGCCAGTGAAGTTGTCACGTTGTGTAAATGGTAAATAAAAACAGAATACTTAATTGAATAGTCTGCAAAGACAAGATACTTAACATTTGAACTGGAAAACCTTGCTATTATTTTGCGAAAATTAACTTAATTGGAATTTGATGCCTGCAACATGGTTTAAAAAAAAAAAGCTGGCACAAGTGGCAAAAAAGACTGAGAAAGTTGAGGAATGCTCATCATAATCTTATTTGGAACATCCCACAGGTGAACAGGCTAATTGGGAACAGGTGGGTGCCATGATTGGGTATAAAAGCAGCTTCCATGAAATGCTCAGTCGTTCACAAGCAAGGACGGGCGAGGGTCACCACTTTGTCAACAAATGCCTGAGCAAATTGTTTAAGAACAACATTTCTCAACCAGCTATTGCAAGGAATTGTAGGTATTTTATCATCTAAGCTCCGTAAAATCATCAAAAGGTTCAGAGAATCTGGAGAAATCACTGCACGTAAGCCATGATATTACGCACCTTGGATCCCTCGGGCGGTACCGCATCAAAAAGCGACATCAGTGTGTAAAGGATATCACCACCTGGGCTCAGGAACACTTCAGAAAAACCACTGTCAGTAACTACAGTTGGTCGCTACATCTGTAAGTGCAAGTTAAAACTCTACTATGCAAAGCAAAAGCCATTTATCAACAACACCCGAGCTCATCTAAGATGGACTGATGCAAAGTGGAAAAGTCTTCTGTGGTCGGAGGAGTCCACATTTTGGAAACTGCGGATGTTGTGTCCTCCGGAACAAAGAGGAAAAGAACCATCCGGATTGTTATAGGCAGCATGTGTGATGGTATGGGGGTGTATTAGTGCCCAAGACATGGGTAACTTACACATCTGTGAAGGCACCATTAATGCTGAAAGGTACATACAGCTTTTGGAGCAACATATGTTGCCATCCAAGCAACGTCACCATGGACGCCCCTGCTTATTTCAGCGAGACGATGCCAAGCCACGTGTTACAACAGCGTGGCTTCGTAGTAAAAGACTGGCCTGCCTGTAGTCCAGACCTGTCTCCCATTGAAAATATGAAGGCTAAAATATGAGAAGGGAGACTATTGAACAACTTAAGCTGTACATCAAGCAAGAATGGGAAAGAATTCCACTTCAAAAATGTGTCTCCTCAGTTCCCAAACCTTTACTGAGTGTTGTTAAAAGGAAAGGCCATGTAACACACTGGTAAAAATGCCTTTTTTTGCAATGTGTTGCTGCCTAAGTTCATAGTTATTTGCAAAAAAAAATGTAGTTTCTCAGTTTGAACATGAAATATGTTGTCTTTGCAGTCTATTCAAATGAATATAAGTTGAAAAGGATTTGTTGTATTCTCTTTTTATTTCCCATTTACACAACGTGACAACTTCACCGCTTTTCGGCTTTTGTGCATATGTTCTGCAGTGTGGTGGAGCTGCCGCGGGTGCGAGGGACATCGCACCTCCACGCGCTTGGAGGTGCGCTCAGCGCGGCTCCCAGATGATTGCGCACTGGTGTGCGTCTGGGCCGTGACAGCGTGGCACGCATTGAATGTCTGTGCTGCATTGGATCAGTCTCCTTTCTTTAACAGGCAAAAGCTTTATAACCTCACTAATGCCTTGCATCGTCTATATTAGATATATGACAACGGGCGGGTGGCGGATGGCGGGCGGGTGCGGTTTTGATTAAATGTTAGTGTGACTCCTTACATGATCCCAGTCCCACAGCAAACAGATCCGGGTAGTTGTCATTCCTGTAAGACACGACGCGGTTCATTACCGCGGTCACACCTAAAGTTCTCCACACATCCACAACCTACCAGCAGAGGGCGGTGACACACATCACTTTGGCCTTTTCATAGGTGAACTTCCACAGGGGAAGAAGAGTGCCCTCCTGCTCCCGAAATTCATCCGCCGCATCCTCAAAGTATTTAAAATCTGAGACAACATCCGAGAAACAGCAAGGTTAATTAGATTTGACAACCATTTTAGTTGTTTTATTTTTAAAGAAATACTGTTACCTGATACAAATAATAATCCAATCCAATCCACTTGATTTATAAAGCATATTTAAACAACAAAATGTTTCCAAAGTGCTGCACAACGATATTAAAAATTATCCATCCATTCATCCATCTTCTTCCGCTTATCCGAGGTCGGGTCGCGGGGGCAGCAGCCTAAGCAGGGAAGCCCAGACTTCCCTCTCCCCAGCCACTTCGTCCAGCTCTTCCTGTGGGACCCCGAGGCGTTCCCAGGCCAGCCGGGAGACATAGTCTTCCCAACGTGTCCTGGGTCTTCCCCGTGGCCTCCTACCGGTCGGACGTGCCCTAAACACCTCCCTAGGGAGGCGATCGGGTGGCATCCTGACCAGATGCCCGAACCACCTCATCTGGCTCCTCTCCATGCGGAGGAGCAGCGGCTTTACTTTGAGCTCCCCCCGGATGGCAGAGCTTCTCACCCTATCTCTAAGGGAGAGACCCGCCACCCGGCGGAGGAAACTCATTTGTACCTGTGATCTTGTCCTTTCGGTCATAACCCAAAGCTCATGACCATAGGTGAGGATGGGAACGTAGATCGACCGGTAAATTGAGAGCTTTGCCTTCCGGCTCAGCTCCTTCTTCACCACAACGGATCGATACAGCGTCCGCATTACTGAAGACGCCGCACCGATCCGCCTGTCGATCTCACGATCCACTCTTCCCTCACTCGTGAACAAGACTCCGAGGTACTTGAACTCCTCCACTTGGGGCAGGGTCTCCTCCCCAACCCGAAGATGGCATTCCACCCTTTTCCGGGCGAGAACCATGGACTCGGACTTGGAGGTGCTGATTCTCATCCCAGTCGCTTCACACTCGGCTGCGAACCGATCCAGCGAGAGCTGGAGATCCTGGCCAGATGAAGCCATCAGGACCACATCATCTGCAAAAAGCAGAGACCTAATCCTGCAGCCACCAAACCAGATCCCCTCAACGCCTTGACTGCGCCTAGAAATTCTGTCCATAAAGGTTATGAACAGAATCGGTGACAAAGGGCAGCCTTGGCGGAGTCCAACCCTCACTGGAAACGTGTCCGACTTACTGCCGGCAATGCGGACCAAGCTCTGACACTGATCATACAGGGAGCGGACTGCCACAATCAGACAGTCCGATACCCCATACTCTCTGAGCACTCCCCACAGGACTTCCCGGGGTACACGGTCGAATGCCTTCTCCAAGTCCACAAAGCACATGTAGACTGGTTGGGCAAACTCCCATGCACCCTCAAGGACCCTGCCGAGAGTATAGAGCTGGTCCACAGTTCCACGACCAGGACGAAAACCACACTGTTCCTCCTGAATCCGAGGTATTAAAAATTATATTCCAATATTATCCTTAGCTCCACCAATGACTGAATAAAAAAAACAAGAACAAAAAACAACAACAACAAACAAACAATATAAAATAAATATGATTAAAGTGATTTTAAAGGCATAAAAGTACCTTGTGCTATTTCATGACAAGTATTCTGGTTGACCATTCGCTCCAAAACCTTGATGGCCGTGGTCATTTTGTGCTGGTCGTCACTCTGCAGATATAAAAACTATCACTGGTTGGAAAACGACTTTATATTCCAGACTATAAGCCGCTACTTTTATGGATTTTTCTTTACTAATGTCCACGATGTTTTGCATTCTTCAAATACTTTTCAGAGACACTGAAAAAGGTGTGTTAATGTTTCTACTATGGCGCCATCTTTTGGACGAGTTTGCAGAGATATAACCTAAGTTCATATAGAAAGATAGAAATATTACAGAGATATAACCTAAGGTCATAAAGAAAGATATAAATATTACAGAGATATAACCTAAGTTCATAAAGAAAGATATAAATATTACAGAGATATAACCTAAGTTCATACAGAAAGATAGAAATATTACAGAGATATAACCTAAGTTCATAGAGAAAGATATAAATATTACAGAGATATAACCTAAGTTCATAGAGAAAGATAGAAATATTACAGAGATATAACCTAAGTTCATAGAGAAAGATATAAATATTACAGAGATATAACCTAAGTTGACTTACCGCTGTGTCATTGAGCATCACCTTTTTTTGGTTTTTGTCGCCATCTTTCCTCGGTTTCTGTTTCTCTTTTTTCATTTCTTGCTTGTGCATCTCCTCCACGTATGCGTCATAAATGTCCCACTGCAGTGTTCCATCAGCAGGATGTGGAATAAAGATGTGGAATAAAGACGTGGAATAAAGATGTGGAATAAAGATGTGGAATAAAGACGTGGAATAGAGATGTGGAATAAAGATGTGGAATAAAGATGTGGAATTAAGATGTGGAATAAATATGTGGAATAAAGATGTGGAATAAAGATGTGGAATAAAGATGTGGAATACAGATGTGACAGATGTTTACGCATAGAGGATTTAAACAACATTCACACATCAAACATTGCACACAATGAATGTGACTTGAATTTGAATTTTCGGAATTAAGAATAAAGATGTGTAATAAAGACGATAATACAGATGTGGAATACAGATGTGGAATACAGATGTGGAATAAAGATGTGGAATAAAGATGTGGAATAAAGATGTGGAATAAATATGTGGAATTATGACGTGGAATACAGATATGGAATAAAGATGTGGAATAAAGATGTGGAATAAAGACGTGGAATAAAGATGTGGAATAAAGATGTGGAATAAAGACGTGAATAAAGACGTGAAATAAAGATGTGGCATAAAGACGTGGAATAAAGATGTGAAATAAAGATGTGGCATAAAGACGTGGAATAGATACGTGGAATAGAGATGTGGAATAAAGATGTGGAATAAAGACATGGAATAAAGATGTGGAATAAGACGTGGAATAAAGATGTGGAATACATTTGTGGAATAAAGACGTGGAATAAATATGTGGAATAAAGACGTAGAATAAAGATGTCGAATAAAGACGTGGCATAACTATGTGGAATGAAGACTTGGAATAAAGATGTGGAATAAAGACGCGGAATAAAGACGTGGAATAAAGACGTGGAATAGATATGTGGAATAAAGACGCAGAATAAAGATGTGGAATAAAGACGTGGCATAAATATGTGGAATAAAGACGTGGAATAAAGATGTGGAATAGAGATTGTGGAATAAAGATGTGGAATACATTTGTGGAACAAAGACGTGGAATAAAGACGTGGAATAAAGATGTGGAATAGAGATGTGGAATAAAGACGTGGAAAAAAGATGTGGAATAAAGATGTGGAATAAAGATTGTCTCTTCCAATAACTCACCTGGCTGGCGGCGGCCGAGTAGTTACGGCGTGGCGGCGGTGCAGTCTGGCAGCTTCTATCCTGCAGGAAGGCAAGAATTAACATGACTTATTCCATGATTACTTTCACATGTTTTAGACCGCAGGCGTCAAATTCAAGTCACATTCATTGTGTGCAATGTTTGATGTGTGAATGTTGTTTAAATCCTCTATGCGTAAACATCTGTCATTCATTTTCTGAACGTACTAATACGGAACCATCTATTGAATTGAAGTCAAATACACGTTATGCTTTTGTAATGTTTACTTTATGTTGATATTTCCAGTCTTACAAGCCTAAACGAAGGAGGAAGTGTAAAGAAATCAAACCGAGTAAGGAAAAGATTTCAAAAGAAGGAACGTCAATCTTGTAGAGCTTCATGCTGTTAACTATCTGCCTGGCTGCGCATGCTAAAAATGAGTAGTGCTGGCAGAATAATTAATTTATTGAGTGTTTACTTTGTAATGAAGTAAACTAAGTCTCAAAGGAAGACAACCTGACGAAACATCCACATGTTGGGCTCTTGCAACTGCGGCCCTCTTCATTATGTAATTGGAAAGCACCCATTTACTGTAATATGTTGTAAAAAACAACAACCATACATTTTCCGGTAAAAGTCCGGTGACTAAGCTGTTAGAATAATCATGTAAATATTATCACATAACTTTAGTATGCTTAAAGTCTGCTGCTATAATTATTAGCTATTGTGCTCAAGCTGTACTTTTTCTATCTGTGCAAGGACAACAACCTCAGCCGCAGATGTTATCTTTGTTTGTAGCCCGCTAACAGCCAAGGACTTCATGGACCTCAACGAAGAGAAGACGACGGCACGCAGACGAAGCAGAGACAAGGCGAAATCACAAGGCCCCCCCCCCAGCACATTCCGTCACGTATTGTGCGTACTGGAAGCTGCTTTGCATGATATATGTGACCACTCCTTTTAGAGGCGGCCTCAGTGATGTCGACTGGGTAACTCCTGAATAAATAGAGGGACGCGGGAGCGTAGGGCGAGACTGTGACTAAGTGTGCAGCTCCATGCGTTCTCCTCATGAGCTAAATTGAACTCTGTCTCTGCATGATTCCTTGCTTCTGGTCTGTTTAATAAATGTCATCGGTGGTTGAACCTGACGTAAGCTGCCATATTTTTTTAATGTGAAAAAAACAAACATATATAACCAAAATAATTCCCGGCTGGCCTGGGAACGCCTCGGGATCCCCCCGGGAAGAGCTGGACGAAGTGGCTGGGGAGAGGAATTTTTGGGCTTCCCTACTTAGGCTGCTGCCCCCGCGACCCACAGTACGTTCACAACAATGTGGCCCTTAAATAAAAAGAGATTGACACCCTGTACCGGACATTTTTGTCATATTGTGAAGAAAAAAAAACCCGACATTAGGTGTTCTCCTTCCTACCCGCAGTGCATTGTTGAGGGTCTGAGAGGCTCTCTGGATGTAGTTGAACTGGTTCGTACATTTGGGCTCCTGATTGTTTGTTTTGGAGGCAACACTGTCTGCTCGGTCGTCTTCTCCGGCCTCCTCTTCCTCGCCTCCATCCCTCGGTGCATCCTACGTGAAAACAACCAAAGTGTTGAAGTTCAAATCAAACTGTTAGAATAATTGTTTGTAAGTTATCACAAAAAAACTTTGTGTTGAAATGAGTTCCAGGCAAAAAGACAAAAGGCTGTCTTTGAAACCGACCAAGAAGAAGGCTCGCAAAACTCCACTGGGACTTCAAAGCGGAGAGATGACAGGATCTGCCCAATTTCCAGACGAACTCTTTTGGAAGTATTTTACGAACTCTTTTTGAACTCAATCAATCAATCAATCAATCAATGTTTATTTATATAGCCCTAAATAACAAGTGTCTCAAAGGGCTGCACAAGCCACAACGACATCCTCGGTACAGAGCCCACATAAGGGCAAGGAAAAACTCACCCCAGTGGGACGTCGATGTGAATGACTATGAGAAACCTTGGAGAGGACCGCATATGTGGGTAACCCCCGCCCCCTCTAGAGGAGACCGAAAGCAATGGATGTCGAGTGGGTCTGACATAATATTGTGAGAGTCCAGTCCATAGTGGATCCAGCATAACAGTAAGAGTCCAGTCCACAGTAGGGGCAGCAGGAAACCATTCCGAGCGGAGACGGGTCAGCAGCGCAGAGATGTTCCCAACCGATATACAGGCGAGCGGTCCACCCCGGGTCCCGACCCCGGACAGCCAGCACCCCATCCACGGCCACCGGACCTGTGTGTCTCCCCTTCCACAAGGGGTAGGGGGGAGCAGAGGAGAAAAGAAAAGAAACGGCAGATCAACTGGTCTAAAAAAAAGAGGGGGCTATTCAAAGGCTAGAGTATACAAATGAGTTTTGAGATGGGACTTAAATGCTTCTACTGAGGTAGCATCTCTAATTGTTACCGGGAGGGCATTCCATAGTACTGGAGCCCCAATAGAAAACGCTCTACAGCCCGCAGACTTTTTTTTGGGCTCTGGGAATCACTAATAAGCCGGAGTTCTTTGAACGCAGATTTATTGCCGGGACATATGGTACAATACTATTATATGGAACTCTTTTTGAACTATTTTACGACCTCTCCTTTTGAATTGTTCGGAAACCAAAGGCAACGCTGTTTACGACCCACTTCCCTCTGAAAGCAGCTGTGGTCAGTTGGGGGAGAAAGTCAAATAGAGAAGGAAGAGTGCAATCTTTGGGCAGAGCGTGCTGGAGATTGTAGAAGGATACAATGTCCGGGTGACTCTCCTCAATATATTGAGTCCAAATTG
Organism: Nerophis lumbriciformis; assembly: GCF_033978685.3. NCBI lineage: Eukaryota > Metazoa > Chordata > Actinopteri > Syngnathiformes > Syngnathidae > Nerophis > Nerophis lumbriciformis. Next base: position 4,467,221 of record NC_084585.2, on the reverse strand, counting down.
AATTCTGTCTCAGTTTAATTCTTTGCCTCTTGTCTTGTTTAATAGATGTCATCAGTGTTTGAACCTGACACAAACATTAAATGAATAAATGATATAATTTACCAAAATGTCCGTTTTTTCTTCCTCTGGTCCAGAATCCACTGCGAGTGACTCTGGAAACAACACAAACATGAACTTTATTAGTACAGTACACTTCAGTGCCATTCTGTACGTCACATGGTAATAGTGGCATCTAGTGGCTCAAAGTAAGTACTACACCAAAAACCAAGAGAACAACTCTGCCCAGAACTCACATACACTATATTGCCAAAAGTATTTGGCCACCTGCCTTGACTCACATATGCAATCCCGTTCCTAACCCATAGGGTTCAATATGACCTTTTGCAGCTATTACAGCTTCAACTCTTCTGGGAAGGCTGTCCACAAGGTTGAGGAGTGTGTGTATAGGACTTTTCAACCATTCTTCTAAAAGCGCATTGGTGAGGTCACACACTGATGTTGGGGCTCTCAGTCTCCGTTCTAATTTATCCCAAAGGTGTTATATGGGGTTCAGGTCAGGACTCTGTGCAGGCCAGTCAAGTTCATCCACATCAAACTCAGTCATCCATGTCTTTATGGATCTTGCTTTGTGCACTGGTGCACAGTCATGTTGGAAGAGGAAGGGGCCCCGCTGCAAACTGTTCCCACAAGGTTGGGAGCATGGAATTGTCCAAAATGTTTTGGTATCCTGGAGCAGTCACCTGTGGCTGGTGTGTGGCCAAGTCAGCATTTCTCAAAGTGTGGGGCGCGCCCCACTGGTGGGGAATAGAGACATGACAGGTGGGGCGCGAGGAACGGGAGGAAATTTCACTTTAAATTTTTTTTTTTTATTATTATATTCTTAGATTATTTTTTTTACTATGCTTTCATTTTCTATACACACTGTAAATCACTATGTGATTCTGTCTGTGAAATCTGCTATATAAATAAATGGAAATTACCGGTACTTATTTTTACTGTAGGCTTTATATTTCTCGGTACGAGCGAAAGTTTGACAGACATAGCAACAGTAACTAATGGGGGCGGGGCTAAGCGGAACAAACTTTCGCGCGGATGGGTAGCAGGCTAATGTGTGGACCACAATTACACAAATATATACATTTGTGACTCGCACCTCAAAGGTCGTCGAGCCAGAGCCAGCGCCTGCAGAGAAACAAAAATGTGACGGGCACACACTGTGTCATTCACCGGGAAGCACTCGCGTCAAGGCAGCTCAGCCCCGAACTCAATGAGGTTTTAACATGTTGTGAGCGCGGTAAATTTGATCAAAACACGACCACTGAAAGTGCGACTGTTCTCTGCACTGTGTGAGGAAATGGGAGCTGATCATACAGCCGTGCTGTTTCACAGTGAAGCAAGGTGGCTCTCCTGGGGGAAAGTGCTGTCACTTGCCCTGTCTTGCCAAATGCATAGCTCCTCCTTTTTTTTTTTTTGCAAAGATTGCAAAGTGGCACTTTTATTGTATTTATTATTGAACTTGATGCAAGTTATTTGATTTATTATTGAACTTGATGCAAGTTATAACACTTTTGTTTTATTTATTATTGAACTTGATGCAAGTTATAACACTTTTTTTGATTTATTATTGAACTGGATGCAAGTTATTTGATTTATTATTGAACTTGATGCAAGTTATAACACTTTTTTTTATTATTGAACTTGATGCAAGTTATAACACTTTTGTTTTATTTATTATTGAACTTGATGCAAGTTATAACACTTTTTTTGATTTATTATTGAACTTGATGCAAGTTATTTGATTTATTATTGAACTTGATGCAAGTTATAACACTTTTTTTTATTATTGAACTTGATGCAAGTTATAACACTTTTGTTTTATTTATTATTGAACTTGATGCAAGTTATAACACTTTTTTTGATTTATTATTGAACTTGATGCAAGTTATTTGATTTATTATTGAACTTGATGCAAGTTATAACACTTTTTTTATTATTGAACTTGATGCAAGTTATAACACTTTTGTTTTATTTATTATTGAACTTGATGCAAGTTATAACACTTTTTTTGATTTATTATTGAACTTGATGCAAGTTATAACACTTTTGTTTTATTTATTATTGAACTTGATGCAAGTTATAACACTTTTTTTGATTTATTATTGAACTTGATGCAAGTTATTTGATTTATTATTGAACTTGATGCAAGTTATAACACTTTTTTTGATTTATTATTGAACTTGATGCAAGTTATTTGATTTATTATTGAACTTGATGCAAGTTATAACACTTTTTTTGATTTATTATTGAACGTGATGCAAGTTATAACACTTTTTGATTTATTATTGAACTTGATGCAAGTTATAACACTTTTTTGATTTATTGAACTTGATGCAAGTTATAACACTTTTTTTGATTTATTATTGAACTTGATGCAAGTTATAACACTTTTATTTGATTTATTATTGAACTTGATGCAAGTTATAACACTTTTTCTGATTTATTATTGAACGTGATGCAAGTTATAACACTTTTTTTGATTTATTATTGAACTTGATGCAAGTTATAACAGTTTTTTTGATTTATTATTGAACGTGATGCAAGTTATAACACTTTTTTTGATTTATTATTGAACTTGATGCAAGTTATAACAGTTTTTTTGATTTATTATTGAACGTGATGCAAGTTATAACACTTTTTTTGATTTATTATTGAACTTGATGCAAGTTATAACACTTTTTTTGATTTATTATTGAACTTGATGCAAGTTATTTTATTTATTATTGATCTTGATGCAAGTTATACCACAGCTGCACAGTTATTTTATTTATTATTGAACTTAATGTTATTTTATGTTATTGAGTTCGAATGTATACAACTTGATGTTCAATAAATTTGAAAATGTTAAAGCTTGGCATTAGCGCTCTGTTGGGGCGATGGGGGCAGGTGGGGCTTGAAAACTCCCCCTTGTCCAAAGTGGGGGATGACAAAAAAAGTTTGAGAACCACTGGGCCAAGTGATTAGGACACCTGATTCTGATCATTTGGATGGGTGGCCAAATACTTTTGGCAATATAGTGTATTTAGGGACTGGAATGAAAAATGTGACCTTCAGCAAGGTCTTTATGGGCCGCCAGGCGACGAGCCTCATCCGAGTCCTGATGGATGAGACACCCGTCCAGGACAAAGTGGACCGCCATCTGATCCACAGCGCTGGTCAGCTTGAAGGCCCCTTCCTGGAAAAGCAACATGGAGGGGTCATGACCTGGGGGTCCTTGGACCGGGTGATTTATGACGGTCAGATGAAAAAGATAAGCACCGTTTTGTGTTTTTTAATTATACAAAATCTACTTTTTCTGGTGTAATTACCAGTAGGGTTGCAAAATTCCGGGAGTATTCAAAGTTGGAAACTTTCCATGGGAGTTAACGGGATTGAATGGGAATAAACATTGAATGCAACATGCTAGATCTTGCAGCATGATAATTTGCTAAAACAACCTGATTTAATGCAAATTCAGTAGAATTTTAACCCTGCACTGTGCATTCCTCCATCACACGTGCACTGCATTCTTCCATCACATGCACAGATCATTCCCAGCATGCTACACACTTTTATTCAGGAAATAAAGGTAACCTGCATCCTGGTCAAATAGAACTGCAAATTAAGCACCGAAGCTCACATTGCTAATGCTAACGTTTACGTTAGCATATGCTAATGTATTGCTAAGGTTTGTGTTCTTCCCATACCTTTACATATTTTTGCCCTAAATTAAGCATCTTAAAGCATAAAAATGGTAAAACAACTTAAAATATTAATTATACACTATATTCATTTATGTATTTTGCCATAAATTAAGCATTTTAAAGTATACAAATGGTAAAACAACTTCAAATATTAATTCTACATTATATATTTTATGTATTCTTTCGCTAAATTAAGCATAAAAATGGTAAAACAAATTAAAATATTAATTTACAGTATATTTTTAACGTATGTTTGCCCTGAATTAAGCATTTTAAAGCATTTAAAGGGTAAAACAACTTAAAATATTAATTCTACAGTATATATTTTTTCATATTTGTACCTTGAATTAAGCATTTTAAAGCATAAAAATGGTAAAACAACTTCAAATATTAATTCTACATTATATATTTTATGTATTCTTTCCCTAAATTAAGCATAAAAATGGTAAAACAAATTAAAATATTAATTCTACAGTATATATTTTCTTACGTATGTTTGCCCTAAATTAAGCATTTTAAAGCATTTAAAGGGTAAAACAACTTAAAATATTAATTCTACAGTATATATTTTTTTACATATTTTTACCCTAAATTAAGCATTTTAAAGCATAAAATATGGTAAAACAACTTAAAATATTAATTCTACATTATATGTATTTTTCTAACATATTTTTGCTTTAAATTAAGCAATTTAAAGCATAAAAATGGTAAAACAACTTAAAATATTAATTCTACAGTATATTTGTTTGCATATTTGTGCCCTAAATTAAGCATTTTAAAGCATAAAAATGGTAAAACAACTTAAAATATTAATTCTACAGTATATGTTTAACGTATTTTTGCCCTGAATTAAGCATTTTAAAGCATACAAATGGTAAAACAACTTAAAATATTAATTCTACAGTATATTTTTAACGTATTTTTGCCCTGAATTAAGCATTTTAAAGCATACAAATGGTAAAACAACTTAAAATATTACTTCTACAATACATTTTTTTTACGTATGTTTGCCCTAAATTAAGCATTTTAAAGCATACAAATGGTAAAACAACTTAAAATATTACTTCTACAGTATATGTATTTTTCTAACATATTTTTGCCCTAAATTAAGCATTTTAAAGCAAAAAAATGGTAAAACAACTTAAAATATTAATTCTACAGTATATTTGTTTACATATTTGTGCCCTAAATTAAGCATTTTAAAGCATAAAAATGGTAAAACAACTTAAAATATTAATTCTACAGTATATTTTTAACGTATTTTTGCCCTGAATTAAGCATTTTAAAGCATACAAATGGTAAAACAACTTAAAATATTGATTCCACAGTAGATTTTTTTACGTATTTGTGCCCTAAATTAAGTATTTTAAAGCATAGAAATGGTAAAAAAAAACAACTTAAAATATTAATTCCACAGTATATTTTTTTTAACATATTTTTGCCCTAAATTAAGCATTTTAAAGCATAAAAATGGTAAAACAACTTAAAATATTAATTGTACAGTATATTCTTTTACATATTTGTGCCCTAAATTAAGCATTTTAAATCATAATAAAAATGGTAAAACAGCTTAAAATATTAATTCTACAGTATATTTTTTTGTACATATTTCGGCCCTAAATTAAGCATTTTAAAGCATAAAAATGGTAAAACAACTTAAAATATCAATTCTACAGTATGTTTTTTTTACGTATTTTTGCCCTAAATTAAAAATTTTAAAGCATAAAAATGGTGAAACAACTTAAAATATTAATTGTACAGTATATTTTTTTAACGTATTTGTGCCCTAAATTAAGCATTTTATAGCATAAGAATGGTAAAAAAAAACTTAAAGTATTACTTCTACAGTATATTTTTTTTACGTATTTTTGCCCTAAATTAAGCATTTTAAAGCATTTAATTGGTAAAACAACTTAAAACATTAATTCTACAGTATATATATATTTTTACGTATTTTTGCCCTAAATTAAGCATTTTAAAGCATAAAAATGGTAAAACAACTTAAAATATCAATTCTACAGTATAATTTTTATGTATTCTTGCCCTAAATTAAGCATTTTAAAGTTAACAAATAGTAAAACAACTTAAAATATGTATTCTACAGTATATTTTTTTACATATTTGTGCCCTAAATTAGGCATTTTAAAGCATAAAAATGGTAAAACAACTTAAAATATTAATTGTACAGTATTTTTTTTATTATTATTTTTTACATATTTTTGCCCTAAACTAAGCATTTTAAAGCATAAGAATGGTAAAACAACTTAAAATATTAATTCTACAGTATATATATTTTTTACGTATTTTTGCCCGAAATTAAGCATTTTAAAGCACAAAAATGGTAAAACAACTTAAAATATTAATTCTACAGTATATATATTTTTAACATATTTTTGCCCGAAATTAAGCATTTTAAAGCCTAAAAATGGTAAATCAACTTAAAATATTAATCTACAGTATATATATTTTTTTACATATTGTTGCCCTAAATGAAGCATTTTAAAGCATAAAATGGTAAAACAACTTAGAATGTTAATTCTACAGTATATTTTTTTTATGTATTATTGTCCTAAATTAAGCATATTAAAGCATAAAATGGTAAAACAACTTAAAACATTAATTATACAGTATATTTTTTTAATCCATTTTTGCCCTAAATTAAGCATTTCAAAGCATAAACATGATAAAACAACTTAAAATATTAATTCCACAGGAGATTTTTTTTACGTATTTGTGCCCTAAATAAAGCATTTTAAAGCATACAAATTGCAAAACAACTTAAAATATTAATTCCACAGGAGATTTTTTTTACGTATTTGTGGCCTAAATTAAGCATTTTAAAGCATAAAAATGGTAAAACAACTTAAAATATTAATTCTACAGTGTAAGTTTTATGTATTCTTGCCCTAAATTAAGCATTTTAAAGCATACAAATTGTAAAACAACTTAAAATATGTATTCTACAATATATTTTTTTTTTTACATATTTTTGAACTAAACTAAGCATTTTAAAGCATAAGAATGGTAAAACAACTTAAAATATTACTTCTACAGTATATATATATTTTTTTTACGTATTTTTGCCCTAAATTAAGCATTTTAAAGCATAAAAATGGTAAAACAACTTAAAATACTAATTCTACAGTATATATTTTTTAACATATTTTTGCCCGAAATAAAGCATTTTAAAGCCTAAAAATGCTAAATCAACTTAAAATATTAATCTACAGTATATATATTTTTTTACATATTGTTGCCCTAAATGAAGCATTTTAAAGCATAAAATGGTAAAACAACTTAAAATATTAATTCTACACTATATTTGTTTATATATTTTCCCTAAATTAAGCATTTTAAAGCATAACAATGGTAAAACAACTTAGAATGTTAATTGTACAGTATATTGTTTAATGTATTTTTGTCCTAAATTAAGCATATTAAAGCATAAAATGGTAAAGTAACTTGAAATGTTAATTTTAAAGTATATATATTTTTTTAACGTATTTTTGCCCTAAATTAAGCATTTTTAAGCATAAAAATGGTAAAACAACTTAAAATATCAATTCTACAGTATAATGTTTATGTATTCTTGCCCTAAATTAAGCATTTTAAAGTTAACAAATTGTAAAACAACTTAAAATATGTATTCTACAGTATATATTTTTTTACATATTTGTGCCCTAAATTAGGCATTTTAAAGCATAAAAATGGTAAAACAACTTAAAATATTAATTGTACAGTATTTTTTTTATTTATTTTTTTACATATTTTTGCCTTAAACTAAGCATTTTAAAGCATAAGAATGGTAAAACAACTTAAAATATTAATTCTACAGTATATATTTTTTTTATGTATTTTTGCCCTAAATTAAGCATTTTAAAGCATAAAAATGGTAAAACAACTTAAAATATCAATTCTACAGTATAATTTTTATGTATTCTTGCCCTAAATTAAGCATTTTAAAGTTAATAAATTGTAAAACAACTTAAAATATGTATTCTACAGTATATATATATATTTTTTTACATATTTGTGCCCTAAATTAGGCATTTTAAAGCATAAAAATGGTAAAACAACTTAAAATATTAATTGTACAGTATTTTTTTTTTTTTTTTTTTTTCTTACATATTTTTGCCCTAAACTAAGCATTTTAAAGCATAAGAATGGTAAAACAACTTAAAATATTAATTCTACAGTATATATTTTTTTTAACATATTTTTGCCCTAAATTAAGCATTTTAAAGCATAAAAATGGTAAAACAACTTAAAATATTAATTCTACAGTATATATTTTTTTAACATATTTTTGCCCGAAATTAAGCATTTTAAAGCCTAAAAATGGTAAATCAACTTAAAATATTAATCTACAGTATATATATATTTTTTTTACATATTGTTGCCCTAAATGAAGCATTTTAAAGCATAAAATGGTAAAACAACTTAGAATGTTAATTCTACAGTATATTTTTTATGTATTATTGTCCTAAATTAAGCATATTAAAGCATAAAATGGTAAAACAACTTAAAATATTAATTATACAGTATATTTTTTCTTAATCCATTTTTGCCCTAAATTAAGCATTTTAAAGCATAAAAATAATAAAACAACTTAAAATATTAATTCTACACTATATTTGTTTATATATTTTGCCCTAAATTAAGCATTTTAAAGTTAACAAATTGTAAAACAACTTAAAATATGTATTCTACAGTATATTTTTTTTACATATTTGTGCCCTAAATTAGGCATTTTAAAGCATAAAAATGGTCAAACTTCTTAAAATATTAATTGTACAGTATTTTTTAATTTTTTATTTTTACATATTTTTGCCCTAAACTAAGCATTTTAAAGCATAAAAATGGTAAAACAACTTAAAATATTAATTATACAGTATATTTTTTTAATCCATTTTTGCCCTAAATTAAGCATTTTAAAACATACAAATGATAAAACAACTTAAAATATTAATTCTACACTATATTTGTTTATATATTTTGCCCTAAATTAAGCATTTTAAAGCATAAAAATGGTAAAAACAACTTAGAATGTTAATTCTACAGTATATTTTTTAATGTATTTTTGTCCTAAATTAAGCATATTAAAGCATAAAATGGTAAAGTAACTTAAAATGTTAATTTTAAAGTATATATTTTTTTTAACGTATTTTTGCCCTAAATTAAGCATTTTTAAGCATAAAAATGGTAAAACAACTTAAAATATTAATTCTACAGTACATATATATAAATGGTAAATGGGTTATACTTGTATAGCGCTTTTCTACCTTCAAGGTACTCAAAGCGCTTTGACACTATTTCCACATTCACCCATTCACACACACATTCACACACTGATGGCGGGAGCTGCCATGCAAGTACTTAGTCTTTGCTCCACAGTAAGTCTTTGCTGTCGTCCAGCATTCTGTTTTTAATTTGTAGCCAATTCAGTTTTAGTTTTGTTCTGCATAGCCTTCCCTAAGCTTCAATGCCTTTTCTTTATATATAAAATATATATATTTTAACATATTTTTGCCCTAAATTAAGCATTTTAAAGCATAAAAATAGTAAAACAACTTAAAATAATAATTCTACAGTATATATATATATATATATATATATATTTAGGGCATATATATATATATATATATATATATATATATATATATATATATATATATATATATATATATATATATATATATATTTAGGGCAAAAATATGTAAAAAAAAAAAAATATATATATATATATATATATATATATATTTATATATTTTACATATTTTTGCCCTAAATTAAGCATTTTAAAGCATAAAATAGTAAACCAACTTCAAATATTAATTGTACAGTAGTGTCGGCCCCTAAATAAGACCAAACCAATCAGAGCGCGCCGTTCACTATAGTGGCCACTGATTGGCTCTAGCTATGTGGGTGTTATTTTGTGTCTTTCGTAACGTAAGAAGGTAATAAACAGTTTTTCATGTGTGCTGGTCATGAAAATATTCTATTGATGAAATAGAAAATAATACGCCTCTGTCAGGCCCGGAACCAATTAACAGCGCTAAACAAGGGTTGACTGTACCTAAAATTGCTTAAAAAGAGTATAAATCAAACAAAAATAAAACATCCTTACCTTGAAGCTGTATCGGACAATATTTTGAGGGGCATGTGGATTTTTTGCGGTCAGGATCCTTGTGATTTCCTCTTTCAGTTCCTGTGGAAACACGCCCACGGATCATCATGTGTGAGGGTCAGAGGTCACAACGATCGGTCTTACAGCATCAGTGAGCTCCAGTTGATCCGCAGGTTTATTAAGTTTCCCCTGGAGCTTTTCTTCCCAACTGTAATCACCATTGTCATCTTCCTCCTCCTGCAATATTGCACCTTTTACACCATTTCAAGGCAAATATTACTTCTTTCTTTTTTGTCTTGCATGTGACTCACCTTTCTTTTATTTGTAGCTTTTTGCGACTTTGCACCAAGTACCTTCTAGTCACACAACAAACAGCAGGTTGCAAAAACTCTTGAGTGAAATTAGAAATAGAGCAGCTAATTAATTAATTTTTAACCTTACCTTTTTCACCGGGGCTGCAGCGTTACTCGTCGGCATGTCTTGTTAAAAGTGTTGTATTGGAGTCAAACTACAGAGGAAACGCTGCTGTAGTGGAAGACAGGCTGCTGCGGCTGTGTATTGGTTGCCATGACAACCAACAGGGCCGGCAGGTATCCCTACCACTAGAGGCGCTAGAGAGACTGCATGCAATGGAGTGTGAAGGAGCTTTTAGTGTTTTCTTTCTTTTCTGGACATTTTGGCAACTCTCTAAGCTGGATATATGTTGGAAATTATATTATGTTTGCCTCTAATGCGTACCAAATTATAATTATTGTGATTATTATCGGTATTTATGACTTTGTCCTTAACGCTGACATTTTTAACACGCTGAATAATATGAACCAATCAGCATCCCTTATTCCAATCAGATCCAAAAAATTAGTGCACCAACTTTCTTCGATATATTCCACATTTGGCCAATGACAGAGACATTCTCTTCCGGCTTCATTATCATATTTCAACGTTTAACCAATCATTGAGGATGGCGGCATTCCGCTACCTCCCAACAAAGCTACTTGTTTTCGGCTCTGAAAAAAAAATTTGAGAAGGAATTTTACCTTTGCAACCTCATGATACTATTGGCTAAGTTTTATATTCATAAATGTAAGTTTATCAATACCCGACCTGTTTTTTTGTGCCTTTAAATAAGAATTATAACTCTACGTTAAAACACTCTCTACTAGAGATGCGCGGACAGGCAATTTATTTCATCCGCAACCGCGTCAGAAAGTCGTCAACCATCCGCCATCCACCCGATGTAACGTTTGATCAGCACTGCACCCGCCCGCCATCCGCCCGCACCCGCCCGTTGTTATATATCTAATATAGACGATGCAAGGCATTAGTGAGCCTCACTAATGCCTTTAGTTAAATGTTTGTAATGCAACCTTTAAAAATCATTACGCGGTGATCGCGGTCCCAAAAATAAACTTTTCTTGCATGATAATGTCCAGAAAAATTCGCTTTATATTACTATAGAGTCCTTTTAACGAATGAGTTTGATGGTTTATCACAAACCTTAAATGAAAGAAGTCCTTTGTTCTCCTGCACCATGCATGCACTTTGGCCTTGCTTCGTGTTTGGTGCGCAATCCTGTCGGCTGTATTTCACAGCACGACATACTGTTAAAAGTGTTTATACTATTTATGCTTTCAAGTCCAAGTTGAAGAAATCTTGTTAAATGTTGACAGCATAACTACCAAAATACAGAAGTATGTCCTTAATATTTTTGCAGTGCTATTTCTGTTGAAAAGTTCAAATGATTACATTAGAGATGTGATGTGCCACTTTTCAAGTGTCTGATGGCTTCAATTAATTTTCATTAATTTTTCATATTTTGAATTCTTTTGAAAGGCTTACAAAAAAACTACATTTGAATTGTAATTCCATGCTATTGACAGGACTATTAATTTTAATGAAGTTATCTTACCATGTTTACAGTATGATAATTGTGATAGAAATGTGAATTTTAGGCACAGAATATTTTTTACAATTGAACAAGGCAGTAGATTATACAAGCTTGGACAGAAAGTTAATAATGACACCATTTTTTTTTTAAATGGAATTGTTTAGTACTGTTTTACCATTTGTTTACTGTAAAAAGTGTTTATACTGTTTATACTTTCAATTAACAAATTGAAGTCTTGTGAAAGGTTGACAGGATAACTGGCATTAACTGTCAAAATAATTTCAAACTATTGAAGTTAGCTTACAGAATAAACATGTCAATCAACCCATATGATTTTTGCTGTAATATTTTTGTTTTGAAAAGTCACTGTGACTGATAGAAAAGTGATGGTTTTAGCAACATTTTAACCTGTCTGAATGCTAATAATCATTTTGCGTCGGGGGGCGAAGCCCTGAACCCTCCACCAGGACTTTGTCCTGGACCTACCGGGGCCTGCGGCCCTTGGACCCTGGCTACTAGGTTTTTCTGATTTCAAAAGTTGGCAGGTATGGTGAGGTTATAAAGCTTTTGCCTGTTAAAGAAAGGAGACTGATCCAATGCAGCACAGACTTTCGCGTGCCACGCTGTCACGACCCAGACGCACACCAGTGCGCAATCATATGGGAGCCGCGCTGAGCGCACCTCCAAGCGCGTCTCGCTGCCGGCGACGGCCAGGCATGGGCCCGACGCTCCAGCGCCATCCATTTTCAGGGCTAGTTGATTCGGCAGGTGGGTTGTTACACACTCCTTAGCGGGTTCCGACTTCCATGGCCACCGTCCTGCTCTCTATATCAACCAGGGTGAGCCCGCGCGGGGATAAAATCTTATTTTTTTTTATTTCATCCGCCCGATCCGCGGATAATCCGCGGACTCCGCGGTTGTGTTCGCAAACCGCGCACCTCTACTCTCTACCTCTAACCACCAAAAAGCTGTGAAAACAATGATGCTGTGTTCCAAATTTAAATTATTACTATTATTTTTTTTATTTTTATTAAATCAACATATAAAACACAAGATACACTTACAATTAGTGCACCAACCCAAAAAACCTCCCTCCCCCATTTACACTCATTCACACAAAAGGGTTGTTTCTTTCTGTTATTAATATTCTGGTTCCTACAATATATAACAATACAAGCTGCAAGGGATACAGTTATTAATATTAACAATATAAATATATATAACAATACAATCTGCAAGGGATACTGTTATTAATATTAACAATATAACAATATATATCAATACAATCTGCAAGGGATACAGTTATTAATATTAACAATATAACAATATATATCAATACAGTCTGCAAGGGATACAGTCCGTAAGCACACATGATTGCTGGTTCATTAATAGTACTAACCTTTAACACTTAATTTGACTCATTTTCATTAATTACTAGTTTCTATGTAACTGTTTTTATATTGTTTTACTTTCTTTTTTATTCAAGAAAATGTTTTTGATTTATTTATCTTATTTTATTGTATTAATTATTTTTAAAAAGGACCTTATCTTCTCCAGACCAGGTTGTCAATGCAATTAGATTGTTTAAAGGGTTCTTAAAAACCAGGTCCAGTCCAGGTTATGTCCAGGTCGGGCTCAGCAACACACACCTTCATTTATGTACACTCAAAATTAGAGAACTCAACAACAGATTGCATATAATCTGTAAACAAAATTACATTTTCAAAATAAGCATTTATATATAGTCCAGATTATGTCCAGGTCGGGCTTATTTAAATTATTTACTGAACTTGTGTGAGCCTATGGCTTTGCACTTTGTTATATATATATATATATATATATATATATATATATATATATATATATATATATATATATATATATATATATATATATATATATATATATATATATATATATATATTAAGGCTGCAACTAACAACTAATTTGATAATTGACTAATCTGTCGATTATTACTTCGATTAATCGATTGATAATCGGATAAAAGAGACAAACTACATTTATATCCTTTCCAGTATTTTATTGAAAAAAAAAACCAGCATACTGGCACCATACTTATTTTGATTAATGTTTCTCAACTGTTTGTAAATGTTGCAGTTTATAAATAAAGGTTTATAAAAAAAATAAAATAAATGAAAATAATAATAAAAAATAAAAAATAATTATATATATATATATATATATATATATATATATATATATATATATATATATATATATATATATATATATATATATATATATATATATATCATTCTGTTTTAGTTACTTTATTGAATTTACAACCCCCTGGCGCTGTTTTGTACTGTTTGTGTATTGTTTTTGTACTGTTTTTGTACTTATGTTTATTATTATTGTTTCTCGATTGTTTGTAAATGTTGCAGTTTATAAATAAAGGTTTATAAAATTCCAAAAAAAAAAAAAAAAAATCGGCTTGTCACCATCATTACACTGATTTTGACACTGCGAGATACATACAAAATTTAAAATTAATTCTGCAGTATTTTTATTTTATTTATTTATTTATTTTTTTACATATTTTTGCCTTAAATTAAGCATTTTAAAGCATAAAATGCTTTTTTTTTTTGGCATAAAAAAATAGAATCATGTGTGCTTACGGACTGTATCCCTACAGACTGTATTGATATACATTGATATATAATGTAGGAACCACAATATTAATAACTGAAAGAAACAATCCTGCAATGTTGCAGTTTTTAAATAAAGGTTTATAAAATAAAAAAATAAAAAAATAAAAATTTCGGCTCGTCACCATCAAATAAAAACAACATTTTACACTGATTTTGACACTGCGAGATACCGTACATACAAAATTTAAATATTAATTCTGCAGTATTTTTTATTTTTTTTTTACATATTTTTGCCCTAAATTAAGCATTTTAAAGCATAAAATGCTTTTTTTTTTTTTTTTTGGCATAAAAAAATACAATCATGTGTGCTTACGGACTGTATCCCTACATACTGTATTGATATATATTGATAAATAATGTAGGAACCAGAATATTAATAACAGAAAGAAACAACCCTTTTGTGTGAATGAGTGTAAATGGGGGAGGGAGGTTTTTTGGGTTGGTGCACTAATTGTAAGTGTATCTTGTGTTTTTTATGTTGATTTAATAAAAAAATAAAATAAAATAAAAAAATTAAAGTTTATTTTATTTTATTATTATTATTTTTTTAATTTCTTGTGCGGCCCGGTACCAATCGATCCACGGACCGGTACCGGGCCGCGGCCCGGTGGTTGGGGACCACTGCCTTAATTCATTAGACACGAAAAATAACAGTCGGGTGACGTCATTGTGATCGCGTCTCTGATTGGACGGCGCACTCATGAATATTTAAAGAACCGGAAGTGAGGCGGCGCTGCTGTCTAGCTGTCGAGTCACCTCTGAGGGGACGCAGGCGAACAAGCCGCTAGAATGCTGCAGAAGCCAGGAACACTTAAGACACATTTTTTTCATCGTTTTTCATCCATACTGACCGCTTCCAAATAGGGTTTTTTGGTCCACGATGATGGAAGAAATGGACAGGTTCCAGGTTCCTCACGTCAACGGAGAGACGCAACCTTTGGTGAGGAAACAAACACAACATCTTCATCTTTTTGGACATGTTGTCGCTATATTCTACTTTATGTGTGCATCTTAGCACAGTAAATGTGAGAAATGACTAACGCTGCCCCTCACGTAGTAAACAAGCCATCATCCTCGCTACTATATAGTCACTATTAGGCCAACGCCTAGTACGTACGTGTTTACATTTCATGCAGATTGAGCCCGCATCTTGTCATTTGGTGACGTGTCACACGAGTCGGAACCAAAAGGCTAAATAACCCAAAAGGTTTGAAGAGGAGCTCTGTTCTGTTATAAACGGTTCATATTTCCATTTCCGGATTGTCACGTGACCGGAAGTCCCATCCATCATGATATGTTTTTTATCCATCCATCCATTTTCTACCGCTTGTCCCTTTTTGGGGTCGCGGGGGGTGCTGGAGCCTATCTCAGCTGCATTCGGACGGAAGGTGGGATACAACACCTTCAGGCAACTTCAACCCTTGACTAACACCCTCCCCCCTCCACATCCCACCTCCCCGGATTGTAAATAACCAAATGTAAATAATCAAATGTATATACCGTATTTTTCGGACTATAAGCAGAGGTGGGCAGAGTAGCCAGAAATTGTACTCAAGTAAGAGTACTGTTACTTTAGAGATTTATTACTCAAGTAAAAGTAAGGAGTAGTCACCCAAATATTTACTTGAGTAAAAGTACAAAGTATGTTGTGAAAAAACTACTCAAGTACTGAGTAACTGATGAGTAACATACACACACATATTATATATATATATATATATATATATATATATATATATATATATATATATATATATATATATATATATATACACATACATATATATACACATACCGTATTTTCCGCACTATTAGCCGCACCTAAAAACCACAAATTTACTCAAAAGCTGACAGTGCGGCTTATAACCCGGTGCGCTTTATATATGGATTAATATTAAGATTCATTTTCATAAAGTTTAGGTCTCGCAACTACGGTAAACAGCCGCCATCTTTTTTCTTCTTATACGGCAAGCAACCGCCAAGGTAAGCACCCGCCCCCATAGAAGAGGAAGCGCTTCTTCTTCTACTGTAAGCAACCACCCGCCCCCGTAGAAGAAGAAGAAGAAGCGCGCGGATATTACGTTTCATTTCCTTTGTGTGTTTACATCTGTAAAGACCACAAAATTGCTCCTACTAAGCGACAGGTTTCCGGTTCATGAAAAGACGCAATCTCTCCATCCGCACACGGACTACTATTTCACAGCAACTGCCTAAAGACTTTCAAGAAAAGCTGGCTACTTTCCGTGCATATTGTAAAAACAAGATAGCTGAAAAAAAGATCCGGCCAGAGAACATTATCAACATGGACGAGGTTCCACTGACTTTTGATATTCCTGTGAACCGCACTGTGGATACAACGGGAGCACGTACGGTGAATATTCGCACCACAGGGAATGAGAAGTCATCCTTCACTGTGGTTCTAGCTTGCCATGCTAATGGCCAGAAACTTCCACCCATGGTGATATTCAAAAGGAAGACCTTGCCAAAAGAGACCTTTCCAGCCGGCGTCATCATAAAAGCTAACTCGAAGGGATGGATGGATGAAGAAAAGATGAGCGAGTGGTTAAGGGAAGTTTACGCGAAGAGGCCGGGTGGCTTTTTTCACGCAGCTCCGTCCATGTTGATATACGACTCCATGCGCGCCCACATCACGCTGGTTTTTAATATATTATTAAAGTTTGACTGACCTATCTGACTGTTTTTTTGACATTCCTTTAGCGCAGTTAGATGCGGCTTATAACACGGGGCGGCTTATAGGTGGACAAAGTTTTGAAATATGCCGTTCATTGAAGGCGCGGCTTATAACCCAGGGCGGCTTATGGTGCGGAAAATACGGTACATATATATACACATATATATATACACATACATTGATATATACAGTATATAATTTATACTTATTTATTTTGCCGTTTTTGTTTACATGTTAAAGGTGTTTTAATGAATATACATGCATGTTTAACACTCCTTTCTTTCATGAAGAGAAGAATATAAGTTGGTGTATTACCTGATTGTGATGACTTGCATTGATTGTAATCAGACAGTAGTGATGATAACGTCCACGTTTTCAAATGGAGGAGAAAAAAAGTTCCTCCTTTCTGTCTAATATCACATGAAAGTGGTTGGTTTTTGGTATCTTATTTGTCCAGCCTCCATATTCGTTTTTATACACTTTACAAGAAATACATTGGCGGCAAACTCCCTAGCTTGCTAGCTTGTTTGCGCTGGCTTTCGGAGACTCTTATTTTGAAAGCGCAGCCGCGATGGAGCGGCACTTTTATTGTGAAGACAGGAACTAGGCTTTTGACGGGATGTACGGTTGAAATAAAAAAGGGTCTTTTTTCCTTCACACTTTTGATTGTTTGATTGGAACTTTTATTAGTAGATTGCACAGTACAGTACATATTCCGTACAATTGACCACTAAATGGTAACACCCCAATACGTTTTTCAACTTGTTTAAGTCAGGTCATGTGACCGCCTGGCTCTGTTTGATTGGTCCAACGTCACCAGTGACTGCATCTGATTGGTGGAACGGAGTGAACGTCACCAGTGACTGTATTTGTTGAAACGCAGGCACTATGAAGGTCTGTCTGACAGACCAAAACAAACAAAGCGTGCATTAACAGATCGATAAAAATTAGTAGCGAGTAGCGAGCTGAATGTAGATAAAAGTAGCGGAGTAAAAGTAGCGTTTCTTCTCTATAAATATACTCAAGTAAAAGTAAAAGTATGTTGCATTAAAACTACTCTTAGAAGTACAATTTATCCCAAAAGTTACTCAAGTAGATGTAACGGAGTAAATGTAGCGCGTTACTACCCACCTCTGACTATAAGTCGCAGTTTTTTTTAATAGTTTGGCCGGGGGTGCGACTTATGTGTGAAATGATTAAGACATTAGCATAAAATATCAAATAATATTATTGATCTCATTCACGTAAGAGACTAGACGTATAAGATTTCATGGGATTTAGCGATTAGGAGTGACAGATTGTTTGGTAAACGTATAGCATGTTCTATATGTTATAGTTATTTGAATGACTCTTACCATAATATGTTACGTTAACATACCAGTTGGTTATTTATGCCTCATATAACGTACACTTATTCAGCCTGTTGTTCACTATTCTTTGTTTATTTTAAATTGCCTTTCAAATGTCTATTCTTGGTGTTGGCTTTTATCAAATACATTTCCCCAATTTATACTCAAGTGTGACTTATATATGTTTTTTTTCTTCTTTATTATGCATTTTCGGCCGGTGCGATTTATACTCCAGAGCGACTTATACTCCGAAAAATACGGTACTGTACTGTGCAATCTACTAATAAAAGTTTCAATCACGCAGTCACGGGGAGAACATGCAAACTCCGCACAGAAAGATCCCGAGCCCGGGATTGAACTCAGAACCTTCGTAACCCCTGTGACCACCGTGCTGCCATGGGGAACACTTAATCCGAATTCATATATATATATATATATATATATCCATCCATCCATCCATCCATCTATCCATTTTCTACCGCTTGTTCCCTTTGGGGTCGCGGGGGCGCTGGAGCCTATCTCAGCTACAATCGGGCTGAAGGCAGGGTACACCCAGGACAAGTCGCCACCTCATCGCAGGGCCAACACAGATAGACAGACAACATTCACACACTAGGGCCAATTTAGTGTTGCCAATCAACTTATCCCCAGGTGCATGTCTTTGGAGGTGGGAGGAAGCCGGAGTACCCGGAGAGAACCCACGCAGTCACGGGGAGAACATGCAAACTCCACACAGAAAGATCCCGAGCCCGGGATTGAACCCAAGACTATATATATATATATATATATATATATATATATATATATATATATATATATATATATATATATATATATATATAGCACACCTTACAATAGTGGTAATAAAAGATGCAACCTATGCTTGAAAGAGAAACTGTTTATTATTTACCGTCCAGACCTGTCATCCCTCAACAAGCGCAGCGAAATTGTCACAGCATGCCGCCATAGACGGAAACACCTCCTAGGTAACACATGAGCCAATCACCACGCCCCTAGGCCAGCCTGTACCCACCCACTCTGTGCACTATATAAACCATGGTATGCGAATGCTCCCATTAAAATCTCCTGACGATTGAGGGTACCCCCCCTCATGAAACAGGCCTGTAGAGATGAAATAGTCTTGTGATTTTTTTTCCCACACATACATATATATATATATATATATATATATATATGTATGTGTGGGAAAAAAAATCACAAGCCTACTTCATCTCTACAGGCCTGTTTCATGAGGGGGTTCCCTCAATCATCAGGAGATGAAAAAAAAAAAAAAAAAAAAAAAAAAAAATCTCCTGATGATTGAGGGAACCCCCTCATGAAACAGGCCTGTAGAGATGAAGTAGTCTTGTGATTTTTTTCCCACACATACATATATTGCGCTCTACTACGGTATCGAGCACTATTTTTTGGATAACCTTATTAAGACATATATATATATATATATATATATATATATATATATATATATATATATATATATATATATATATATATATATATATATATATAATGTATGTGTATATGTATGTTTATATACATACACATACATATATACATACATATGTATGTGTTTATATGTATATATATATATATATATATATCTCTGTATATGTATATGTGTGTATCAAATAAATAAATTTATATATATATAATATAATATAATTGTCAAACATAATTTTTATTGATACTGATTACGTATCTATTACGATGAATATTGATATTGTTTTATCAGCCCACTTCGAATCACGATAGTCATGTTTTAAAAAAATATATATTTTACTGTAGCACAATACTGTTAAAGAGAGACACGAACAAAACAATCCAAGACTTATATCACCCCTATCTTAATAAATGATGACTCCTGTAGTTTATATTTACACAGGCTATAGATTTTACACTTTAAACTCCCTGGAACAGCTGCCCCCTTCTTATTGCCTCAGGCTCAGGCCAGGGCTGCATGCCGAATGAGCCCTGACGCTCAAAAATCACAGACCAACTTAAATATACCACAATAATCTCACTAATTAATAAGATCAGTATGCTTCTGTGGAGGACTGCGTGTACAGTAACATAGACTATAAGGCCGGTTGTTTGGTTTTCTACCTTGTCCGATTGTGTTTGTGGCACATATGGTGCTGTCCTTTGTAATGCTAACTACTTCATTGTCATTCAGAATGAATCAGCTTGGCACCTGCTACACACACACACACACACACACACACACACACACACACACACACACACACACGCACAATCCACATCTGAATATTGAATGCATTTTAATGGTTTAGTCTCACTAATGCATCAAAAGCTCAAGATTTATACAATCTAATATTATTGCTATATCTTAGCCCATGGGTGAGAGGACTCGCATTATTGAAGTCCAACTCTAATCATTAATGTAATGCGCAATATAAAGACGTTTTCATCGTCATTCATGGTCGCCTGATGGATGTGTCACTCTGTGGGAGGCCATGATGCGTAATCTCTTCAATCTCTGGCGTGGTCACTGACAGTGAAGGAGGATCATTGTGATGAAACTGATACACTGAGAGATCATCACATTTCTCCTTTTTTTCTATACATTTTCTATATTCGTGTGCACGTGTAATGTGTATGTGCACTTAAATATATGATATATGTGAACGGTCAGGGCAGCAGGCCATGTTTTATTTTTGATTGCATCTGAAAAGCCTCGCCTGCTTCCAAATGGCATGGATCATTTTTTTTTATTGAAGTCCTGCGTAGAATTATGGGTGCTTATGTTTTGAACGCTGTACAAGTTCATCCAATTCAAACTACTTTTGAGCAAGCTTGCAGGATTTTTTGTTGTTTATATCCATCCATCCATCCATCTTCTTCCGCTTATCCGAAGTCAGGTCGCGGGGGCAGCAGCCTAAGCAGGGAAGCCCAGACTTCCCTCTCCCCAGCCACTTCGTCCAGCTCTTCCTGTGGGACCCCGAGGCGTTCCCAGGCCAGCCGGGAGACATAGTCTTCCCAACGTGTCCTGGGTCTTCCCCGTGGCCTCCTACCGGTCGGACGTGCCCTAAACACCTCCCGAGGGAGGTGATCGGGTGGCATCCTGACCAGATGCCCTAACCACCTCATCTGGCTCCTCTCGATGTGGAGGAGCAGCGGCTTTACTTTGAGCTCCTCCCGGATGACAGAGCTTCTCACCAAACGTAAACAAAAAATATGATCCGGGCAGCGGATCATAACAATTATGTTGTACAATGCCCAGGTAGCCCAAGTAACTGCCTTTTGTTTGCTGTTTTGCATGACATGTGTCGGGAGACTTCAATCTTGACACCTCATTGGCTGGTTCTGAGACGGGATCGATCGCTTCAGTCCTAATTTACATAAAATAGCACATGCACGTGTCGCCATGGTGAACGTGGGGTATTTGCTCGCCAACTGCCTGGCGGCCTCGACACATGTGCTCTGTTAGAGTCACTTCTGTTGCACAGTAGAGGACTTTAGCATGAGCATAATGTGCAGCTCTGTGAGCACTGCAGGCCCCTTGCTCCCCTCTCAATCTGTTGACGCTCTGGCTTGGAACAGGAATCCCCTCTGTTCTCCCACGGCCTCCTCTTCATGCCATCAGCGATCACACAGAAAGAGCCAGAACTGTATAGGCAGAACACTCGGGCCTATTGATGCTCCAAACCAATGGAACTATAGTTGCCTTCGAGCAATGCAAATACTGCCGGGGTGTTGGACACAAGCCTTAACTAAAGAGAGCTGATTTTGCGGGCATTATGCCATCCTGGTAATGTTTGTGTTAGCTCGCGGGTAAAGCAGAATGCGCTAAATCGTGTGTGCTTGTAGAATAAACATCAGAATGCATACCTGCCAACTACTCCGGTTTTCCCGTAATTAGTACGGTTTTCATCAACCTATTCCGGGTTACGGTTGCAGTGATAAAAAATACGGTTTTTCATTAATCTAAAAAAAAAAGGGTGAAAACTACGCGAATTGCACCTTGTGCAGACAAGATTTTTCGATCGGACACGGAGGAATTAGCGATGTAAAAGACCACGTTGGGACAAAAAAACACAAGTCTAATGCCGTTGCTAGCGATACAAGTGGAAAACTTTCAACGTTTTTCGTCGCCCAAACAGATTCTTTGGATGTGATAAATGCCGAAGTTTTATTTACGGAGGCAATAATTGAGCATGGACTTCCAATCGCACTGGCTGATCACATGGGACAGTTAAATGTTTGTAATGCAACCTTTAAAAATCATTACGCGGTGATCGCGGTCCCAAAAATAAACTTTTCTTGCATGATAATGTCCAGAAAAACTCACTTTATATTACTATAGAGTCCTTTTAACGAATGAGTTTGATGGTTTATCACAAACCTTAAATGAAAGAAGTCCTTTGTTCTCCTGCACCATGCACGCGCTTTGGCCTTGCTTCGTGTTTGGTGCGCAATCCTGTCGGCTGTATTTCACAGCACGTCTTTGACAACTTGAAGTGGCATAAAACATTTAAAACAAAGGGGTTATAGGAACAATCACTTTCAGTGTTTTATGCCACTTCAAGTTGTCAAAGACAGTATGCTGGTGCCCGACTGCCACAAGTGGAACAAACATTTGAAACAAAGGGGTTATAGGAACAATCACTTTCAGTGTTTTATGCCACTTCAAGTAAACTTATCATAAAGTTACCATATCATTTTTGCAGTATGATCAATCTGATAGAATAAATTTGGATTTTAGCCACAAAAAGGTAATGACACCAATGTTATCTATTGGAATTGTTTGGTACTGTTATACTGTTAAAAGTGTTTATACTATTTATGCTTTCAAGTCCAAGTTGAAGAAATCTTGTTAAATGTTGACAGCATAACCACCAAAATACAGAAGTATGTCCTTAATATTTTTGCAGTGCTATTTCTGTTGAAAAGTTAAAATGATTACATTAGAGATGTGATGTGCCACTTTTCAAGTGTCTGATGGCTTAAATTAATTTTCATTAATTTTTCATATTTTGAATTCTTTTGAAAGGCTTACAAAAAAACTACATTTGAATTTTAATTCCATGGTATTGACAGGACTATTAATTTTAATGAAGTTAGCTTACCATGTTTACAGTATGATAATTGTGATAGAAATGTGAATTTTAGGCACAGAATATTTTTTTTACAATTGAACAAGGCAGTAGATTATACAAGCTTGGACAGAAAGTTAATAATGACACCAATTTTTTTTTAAATGGAATTGTTTAGTACTGTTTTACCATTTGTTTACTGTAAAAAGTGTTTATACTGTTTATACTTTCAATTAACAAATTGAAGTCTTGTGAAAGGTTGACAGGATAACTGGCATTAACTGTCAAAATAATTTCAAACTATTGAAGTTATCTTACAGAATAAACATGTCAATCAACCCATATGATTTTTGCTGTAATATTTTTGTTTTGAAAAGTCACTGTGACTGATAGAAAAGTGATGGTTTTAGCAACATTTTAACCTGTCTGAATGCTAATAATCATTTTGCGTCGGGGGGCGAAGCCCTGAACCCCCCACCAGGATTTTGTCCTGGACCTACCAAGGGCCCTTGGACCCTGGCTACTAGGTTTTTCTGATTTCAAAAGTTGGCAGGTATGAGAATGCTTTACTCTCTATTGTTGTTCTAGGATCCAGCAGCTTCCTCAAACTCGGAAACCGACCCTGATGCCAAAGCAGAAACGGTGGCCATAAACTACAAGCCATCACCACTGCAAGTCCAGATAGGTATCAAAATGAACACAGTGCAAATCACCACCAAGTTAGTCAAATGTTGTACATTAAATATAGTAAATGAATTAGTACGTTCAACTCATATAAAGTGTATGTGGTCCCGTATGTGATCTATTATTCATTGCAATATTAGTTGCTGCCCATTGAAGTGTTTACTCATGATCTCGCATCCTGTGGTTGCCCAGAGAAACAGAGAGATCTTGCCAGGAAGGGCTCAGTGAAGAATGGCAACGTGGGTAGTCCTGTCAATCAACAACCTAAGAAGAACGCTAGGACAAGGTAATAAGTTAAATTTGTAACTTTTCTTTCCTCTCACAAATGTGTTTCTGGTGGTGGTGTTTTTTTTTTTTGTCTCCATTGATTTCACAATATAGGGCCTAGACTAAAACTTTAAACCAAAAGGACACAACTGATTTGTTTCCAGCCTTCTGTGGAATCAATCAGACCTGCTGAAGCTACAGAGAGTACAAAAACAAAGGCGTGGGCTTGGTTGTGTTCTTTCAATGGCGATGCCGAGCATAAACCCAGTGTAACCCACAATATTGACAACTGGCTCATCTGTCTAATCCCGCTCTCTTGTGGATTAGCAAACACACACTATATGAAAGGCTTGAAGCCTCATACTGATAATCTTAGATTCATGCAGTGCCTGCTTTTGCTCTGTTTGTGTTGGTATGAAATTATGGACATGGAATTAACATAAAATGTCCGACATTTTATGTTTTTTTAAATTTTGTTTCAAGAGACATTCTCTGTAGTCTTTCATAGTTCACTACTCCTGTATAGGGTAAAAACTGACTTTAGATTGGAATCACAAACAGTGTCCATTGAACAACTCTGTGGCAATACGAAGTATCAGTTGTAAAAATGATGTATGTAACGCATACTTGCCAACCTTGAGACCTCCGATTTCGGGAGGTGGGGGGGGGGGGGCGTGGTCGGGGTGGGACGGGGGCGTGGTTGGGGGAGTATATTTACAGCTAGAATTCACCAAGTCAAGTATTTCATAGATATTATATATATATATATATATATATATATATATATATATATATATATATATATATATAAGAAATACTTGACGTTCAGTGAATTCTAGCTATATATATATATATATATATATATATATATATATATATATGTATGTGTGGGGAAAAAAATCACAAGACTATTTCATCTCTACAGGCCTGTTTCATGAGGGGGGGTACCCTCAATCGTCAGGAGATTTTAATGGGAGCATTCGCATACCATGGTTTATATAGGGCACAGAGTGGGTGGGTACAGGCTGGCCTAGGGGCGTGGTGATTGGTTCATGTGTTACCTAGGAGGTGTTTCCGTCTATGGCGGCATGTTGTTACAATTTCGCTGCGCTTGTTGAGGGATGACAGGTCTGGACGGTAGATAATAAACAGTTTCTCTTTCAAGCATAGGTTGCATCTTTTATTACCACTATTGTAAGGTGTGCTGGATGCAAGAATTTGCCATGTTATTGAATATTCAACATTATTGTCTTTGAGGTCCCAAATGTGTTTGCTGAGTTCTGTGGTATTTCGCAGGTTTTTGTTCCTGAAAGAAGCCTTGTGGTTGTTCCATCTGGTTTTGAATTCACCCTCGGTTAATCCTACATATGTGTCGGATGTGTTAATGTCCTTGCGTATTACCTTAGATTGGTAGACAACTGATGTTTGTAAGCATCCCCCGTTGAGGGGGCAATCAGGTTTCTTTCGACAGTTACATGCTTTGTTGGTTTTGGAGTCGTTCTGACTGGGGGTCGACGGCTCATTTGCAATTGTTTTGTTGTGGTTTGAGATGATTTGTCGTATATTGTTCATACAGCTGTAGCTCAATTTGATGTTGTTCTTGTTGAATACTTTTCTTAGGTTGTTGTCTTTGGGAAAGTGTTTGTCAATCAGATTGAGGAATTTGTGTCCAATGTTCGTTGAGACGTTTTTGCTGTATGGGGGGTTGTACCAGATGATGCCGTTTCGTTTTCTGTTCTTTTTTGGCTGGTTTCCTGGCGTGGGTTCATAGGTGAGGGTGAAATTGTATCCGCTTTCATCAAGGGCTTTTTGGTACGGGGGGGTTGCTTGGTCAAATTCAGCTTTGCTAGATGACAGCATCGATAGCCTTTTATTGATTCCGGTAGGTATTCTTTTCGTGGTGGTGGGTGGATGGTTGCTGTCATGGTGCACGTATTGGAGTGTTGTGTTGGGTTTCGTGAATGGTTGGTAGCTGTTATTTCTCAGGTTGAAAGTGACGTCAAGAAAGTTGACGGTTTGCTTGTTGGCTTCAATCGTGATCCGTAGGCCGTTCTCTTTGAAAATTTGGCATATGCGCTTCTTGGTATTCTCGCTGCTCCTTGGCGAGGCGCGACACACTGCCAGTCCGTCATCACGGTAAATACCAAGGTTCAGATTGAGGCTAGCGAGCTGGGAGAGGAGGAAACTCCCAACGAGTTCACACGTTTCTGCTCCGTCAAAACTTGTCTTGTGATTTTTTTCCCCACACATACATATATTGCGCTCTACTACGGTATCGAGCACTATTTTTTGGATAACCTTATTAAGACATATATATATATATATATATATATATATATATATATAAAATAAATACTTGAATTTCAGTGTTCATTTATTTACACATATACACACACATAACACTCATCTACTCATTGTTGAGTTAAGGGTTGAATTGTCCATCCTTGTTCTATTCTCTGTCACTATTTTTCAAACCATGCTGAACACCTCTGATGATGCATTCTGTGTGGCACGCACAAAAGTGCTTTCATCAAATGCACTAGATGGCAGTATTGTCCTGTTTAAGAGTGTCACAACATTGCTGTTTACAGCAGACGAACTGCTTTAAGGTATACAAAAAAGTGACTGCTGTTGTTGTGTGTTGTTGCCACGCTGGGAGGACGTTAATGAAACTGCCTAACAATAAACCCACATAAGAAATCAAGAACTCGCCCTCCATCATTCTATAGTTATAACGTGATTGGGCAGGTACGCTTTTTTGTATTGTGGAGGACCTGAGTCCGCCTGAATTTCGGGAGATTTTCGGGAGAAAATTTGTCCCGGGAGGTTTTCGTGAGAGGCGCTGAATTTCGGGAGTCTCCCGGAAAATCCGGGAGGGTTGGCAAGTATGCTTTAAAGCATAACCGAGCATGCTTCAATATAGCTCTTGTCTCAAAGTAGGTGTACTGTCACCACCTGTCACATCACGCCCTGACTTATTTGGACCTTTTTGCTGTTTTCCTGTGTGTAGTGTTTTACTTCTTGTCTTGCGCTCCTAATTTTGGTGGCTTTTTCTCTATTTTTGGTATTTTCCTGTAGCAGTTTCATGTCTTCCTTTGAGCGACATCTACTTTGTTTTAGCAATCAAGAATTTTTCAGTTGTTTTTATCCTTCTTTGTGGGGACATTGTTGATTGTCATGTCATGTTTGGACGTACATTGTGGACGCCGTCTTTGCTCCACAGTAAGTCTTTGCTGTCGTCCAGCAATGTCAATAAAACAAAAGAAATATGGTTCAACCCCCCCTCACCTCAGAACCCCATCATCATAAACACACAAACAGTTAAAACAGTTGACACTTTTAAATACCTGGGCATAACCTTGGACAATAAACTCACCTTTGATCAACACACCACGGACATTCAAAAAAGAAGTCAACAAAGACTGTCAGCCATCCGTAAACTTAAAGGACTATACGTTGCACCTCATCTCCTGTTATTACTTTACCAAAGCATTGTTCAACCCATCCTTCTGTACTGTTCCACATGTTTTTTCACCATGCTTTCTGTAACCAACCGGACCAAACTCACACGCATTACAAACAGAGCAGCTAAAATCATCGGCCTACCCACACCCAACATTTCAGACATAAACCACAGGTCCATCACCCGACTGGCAAAAACAATAGTCCAGGATATCACTCACCCACTACACCAATACATCATCCCACTACCATCAGGGCGCAGGTACAGAACAATCAAATTCCGGAGAGCCCGCCTCAGGAAAAGCCTGATCCCTTAACAGCAGGCCCGGCCGACCTGTCTGACAAGCCTGTGAATGTGTGTTAGTCATGTATGATGTCTTTTTGTTATTTTTTTGTGTGTAATGTCTAGTGTTTAAATGTACGGCAGTGACAATGAATTTCCCCAAGGGGACCAATAAATCTAATCTAATCTAATTCTGTTTTTGTTTACTTTGTAGCCAGTTCAGTTTTAGTTTCGTTCTGCATAGCCTTCCCTAAGCTTCAATGCCTTTTCTTAGGGGCACTCACCTTTTGTCTATTTTTGGTTTAAGCATTAGACACCTTTTTACCTGCACACTGCCTCCCGCTGTTTCCGACATCTACAAAGAAATTAGCTACCGGCTGCCACCTACTGATATGGAAGAGTATTACACGGTTACTCTGCCGAGCTCTAGACAGCACCGACCACTCAACAACAACACATCATTTGCAGACTAGAATTACTGGTTTGCAAAAAATGTTTTAACCCAAATAGGTGAAATTAGATAACCTCCCACGGCACACCAGACTGTATCTCACGGCACACAGTATATCCTGCCCTCTCACGGCTTCACCTACGTAGTGATGTAATAATGTATATATGTACAGTAACACATGCACGCGCACTAGCTTTAGGTGTTGTTGGCTAATACTAGCAATTCAGAAAGCTGGCATTAGCTATCATTGAAGGTATATTCTATCGTAACAACAACATGATTGCAAATTGTTTGTTACTTCCCTTGGACTGTTTGACGCCGGAAATGTGTCCTGTGATAAACCGTTCGACCGGAACCCTCTAATAACTAAAGTTCCGTGGGTGAATAATGTAAACCCACTGCAGTTTTTAGCGCTTTGATAGCTAGTCTACTGACGGATATACAGATATAAGTAAGAACTTTACACTACTTTATATTAGAAATGGCAACAGTGGAGGATGAAAGTCACATATTGCGAAACAAAACGCCAGATTATACACACACCATAATGATACTTGTATGTTTAATGCGCCGACAATCCATCAAGCGGTGCGGCTTCACAGCTAACCAAAGTCGTACTAAAAACATTTTGACATATTTTTGAGCACCGTGTGTAAAGTTCTATATTCTCAATGGAACAGTTAAAGTTTTGGTGTTGTTTACTGCCATCATATTGCAGTCTACACATATCTTGTATGTATGACTGCCATCTACTGGTCACACTTATCATTACACCATGTACCAAATAAAATTGGTTGGCGGTCAGTAAGCACAACCAGAATTATTCCGTACATTAGGCGCACCGGGTTATAAGACGCACTGTCGATTTTTGAGAAAATGAAAGGATTTTAAGTGCGCCTTATAGTCCAGAAAATATGGTACTTATATACAAATCAAATCAAATCAAATCAACTTTATTTATAAAGCACATTTAAAATTTACCACAGGGGTAGCCAAAGTGCTGTACAATGAACAGGTTAAAAGATAAAAACGAGTACCGAGCAAACACAACACAAACAGAACACGATAAAAAATAAATAATTAAAATAGAATTAATAAAAACATAAAAACAGGATCACAGCAGGTGTATTATGGTGCGCCATTGCAGGATGGATATCACTCAGTGTTAAAAGCCATGGAATAAAAGTATGTTTTTAAGAGAGATTTAAAAACAGGAAGAGAGGAGGCTTGCCTAACACTCAGGGGTAGGTCGTTCCAGAGCTTGGGAGCAGCAACGGCGAAAGCTCTGTCACCTCTAATAATACCATTAATAATATGAAATAAAATGTAACAAAAATAATTTCTATTGATTTTTCTATTTCGTCCCGGTTTAGAGATCAAGATTAAGTTATAAGTAGAGCACCCGAGGTCACAGAAGGGTGTATTTCCTTTGAACCGTAAGAACACAACACACAATTTTGAAACACCACCAATCCTCTCATGGTTGGAAGTTGCAAGACAAGAAACTAATCCTTGTAAAGAGTGTTCTTAAAATGTCTTTTTGCTCTTGCGCAGGTTGGTGGTGCCAAATAAAGGCTACTCCTCTCTCGACCAGAGCCCAGACGAGAAGCCCCTCGTAGCACTGGACACCGACAGGTATGTGCAGCTTTCTGACTTCACCTTTTAAAACTCAAAACAATCTCAAACCGAACACGTCAGCAACAAAAATGCCTGACCTAAGAGTGTATTGGGGGGGGATTTGCAGTGTTGTGTGTCTCACCCTGTTACATTACATTAATCCACGGAGCCACTTGAGAGAGTTGCAACTCTCATGATCCCAGAAGGGGGCAAAGCCTCTCTCTGGGGAGCAGGATTAGTGGATAGTGGGGTGAGGATTTCCAGAGGGAAAAGCGGCTCAGACGCAGACCTACATCCACCCTTTACTGAACTGCTTTGTTTTGGTCCCACCCTTTGTCCGCTTGGCATGTTGTGACTTGAGGGGAAGTGCTCACGTAAAATAAGTCACATATTACATCATACTACAGGTAAAAGCCAGTAAATTAGAATATTTTGAAAAACTTGATTTATTTCAGTAATTGCATTCAAAAGGTGTAACTTGTACATTATATTTATTCATTGCACACAGACTGATGCATTCAAATGTTTATTTCATTTAATTTTGATGATTTGAAGTGGCAACAAATGAAAATCCAAAATTCCGTGTGTCACAAAATTAGAATATTACTTAAGGCTAATACAAAAAAGGGATTTTTAGAAATGTTGGCCAACTGAAAAGTATGAAAATGAAAAATATGAGCATGTACAATACTCAATACTTGGTTGGAGCTCCTTTTGCCTCAATTACTGCGTTAATGCGGCGTGGCATGGAGTCGATGAGTTTCTGGCACTGCTCAGGTGTTATGAGAGCCCAGGTTGCTCTGATAGTGGCCTTCAACTCTTCTGCGTTTTTGGGTCTGGCATTCTGCATCTTCCTTTTCACAATACCCCACAGATTTTCTATGGGGCTAAGGTCAGGGGAGTTGGCGGGCCAATTTAGAACAGAAATACCATGGTCCGTTAACCAGGCACGGGTAGATTTTGCGCTGTGTGCAGGCGCCAAGTCCTGTTGGAACTTGAAATCTCCATCTCCATAGAGCAGGTCAGCAGCAGGAAGCATGAAGTGCTCTAAAACTTGCTGGTAGACGGCTGCGTTGACCCTGGATCTCAGGAAACAGAGTGGACCGACACCAGCTGGACTGCTGCTGAGTGGTCCAAAGTCATGTTTTCTGACGAAAGCAAATTTTGCATTTCCTTTGGAAATCGAGGTCCCAGAGTCTGGAGGAAGACAGGAGAGGCACAGGATCCACGTTGCCTGAAGTCTAGTGTAAAGTTTCCACCATCAGTGATGGTTTGGGGTGCCATGTCATCTGCTGGTGTCGGTCCACTCTGTTTTTTCTGTTTCTTTTTTGTATTAGCCTTAAGTAATATTCTAATTTTGTGACACACGGAATTTTGGATTTTCATTTGTTGCCACTTTAAATCATCAAAATTAAATGAAATAAACATTTGAATGCATCAGTCTGTGTGCAATGAATAAATATAATGTACAAGTTACACCTTTTGAATGCAATTACTGAAATAAATCAAGTTTTTCAAAATATTCTAATTTACTGGCTTTTACCTGTATGTATATATATACATATATTTTTTTTTTGATATAATTATTAATTATATTATATATAATATTATATATAATATAATTATAAAAATATAATATATACATTATATATAATAATATCATATACTGTATATTAAATTGTACATGTAATATATATATATATATATATACATATATATATATTTATAAAAAAAATATTTATTTATATTTATACTATATTTTATACTATATTTTAGATTTATTTATATTTATAGATTCTCACCCAATATCTGCTTTACTTGTTATTTCAAAGCAAGTTATACATCAAATTGCCAGAATTTGTCTTGTGATTTATGTATTATTTTGTATCATGACCTGTTGAATGTTTACTCTATTAACCAGCCTTAGGACAACGGATGAAAATTAGCTATTGTGCTAACTCTGGCATATTTACATCGTTGCTCTATGTTGAGGAATATGCATTGTCCTAATTCAAATAAATAAATAAAATAAATACAATTTACTTTAAAAAAACAAAAAACTTTACGCTAATATGCTGTAAAAAAATAAAGCAGATTTTACAGTAAAAGTGTGGCGACTGAGCATACCATTTTTTTTTTTTACAGTGTATGCAAAAAAATATATTAAGTGCATAAGCAATGTATAATAGTACTATCATGAGGTAAACCCCTATGAATTTATATTCATAAATTATTAAGCGGCCCTCGGAGGGCAACCATAACTGCCTCGTGGCCCTCAGTCAAAACAAGTTTGACGTCCCTGAGTTACACTCATTAAACGATTACCGTATTTTCCGCACCATAAGCCGCCCTGGGTTATAAGCCACGCCTTCAATGAACGGCATATTTCAAAACTTTGTCCACCTATAAGCCGCCCCGTGTTATAAGCCGCATCTAACTGCGCTAAAGGAATGTCAAAAAAACAGTCAGATAGGTCAGTCAAACTTTAATAATATATTAAAAACCAGCGTGATGTGGGCGCGCATGGAGTCGTATATCAACATGGACGGAGCTGCGTGAAAAAAGCCACCCGGCCTCTTCGCGTAAACTTCCCTTAACCACTCGCTCATCTTTTCTTCATCCATCCATCCCTTCGAGTTAGCTTTTATGATGACGCCGGCTGGAAAGGTCTCTTTTGGCAAGGTCTTCCTTTTGAATATCACCATGGGTGGAAGTTTCTGGCCATTAGCATGGCAAGCTAGAACCACAGTGAAGGATGACTTCTCATTCCCTGTGGTGCGAATATTCACCGTACGTGCTCCCGTTGTATCCACAGTGCGGTTCACAGGAATATCAAAAGTCAGTGGAACCTCGTCCATGTTGATAATGTTCTCTGGCCGGATCTTTTTTTCAGCTATCTTGTTTTTACAATATGCACGGAAAGTAGCCAGCTTTTCTTGAAAGTCTTTAGGCAGTTGCTGTGAAATAGTAGTCCGTGTGCGGATGGAGAGATTGCGTCTTTTCATGAACCGGAAACCTGTCGCTTAGTAGGAGCCATTTTGTGGTCTTTACAGATGTAAACACACAAAGGAAATGAAACGTAATATCCGCGCGCTTCTTCTTCTTCTTCTACGCGGGCGGGTGGTTGCTTACAGTAGAAGAAGAAGCGCTTCCTGTTCTATGGGGGCGGGTGCTTACCTTGGCGGTTGCTTGCGTAGAAGAAGCACTTCCTCTTCTACGGGGAAAAAAGATGGCGGCTGTTTACCGTAGTTGCGAGACCGAAACTTTATGAAAATGAATCTTAATATTAATCCATATATAAAGCGCACCGGGTTATAAGCCGCACTGTCAGCTTTTGAGTAAATTTGTGGTTTTTAGGTGCGGCTAATAGTGCGGAAAATACGGTAATGGTAGCTACAGAATATGAAACCTCTGCAAAACTCTTGAGCCGCCACAAGCTTTGTTGTTTTAATGGCCGTTTTTTGAGACAAAATTAGGCAAAGAGTGTGCAAAGGGTATGGATAAAGGTGCATATTTCTAACCGCTCACCAACTGTATACCCCCAGAATTGTAAATGCATCGTTCATTACTGTCCATGCCTGCTAACTAAGAAATACAGTCTGATGCTCCACTAATTTGATTACATTTGGTTAACATCTCAGTTTTCTGTCAATTCTGAGCTTTTTTTTAGTAACACTTTACGTTTATATGGCATTACCGCATTACTAAAACAGCAAATGTAGTCATTTTTCAAGGTCTTTGTAGGCTAAATGTCACTTGGCCTGTTTGGGTAAACGTTGGCCTCCGCCAAGGCTGTCCTTTGTCACTGGTTCTATTTATAATTCCTATGGGCATCATTTCTAGGCGCATCCAAGACATTAAGAGTGTCCTGTTCTGATCTAATTTCTGCTATTTGCAGATGATTTGATCCTGATGTCTTCATTTACTCTTTTGGTTTGCTGTTGAGTGCAAAGCCTTTGGGATCAGTCGTAGATCCATGGTTCTCAGCCAGAAAAGGGTGGATTGCAGCCGCCGTGTTGGGAGTGAGTGAGGTCCTTCCCTAGGCGGAGGAGTTGAAGTATCTTGGAATCTTGTTTACGAGTGAGAGAAGGCTGGAGAGTGAGATCGACCGATGAATTGGCCGCATCTGTAGGCGCTCTACCAGATCTTTGTGGTAAAACCAAAAGCTGAGCCAAAAGTCAAAGCTCTCAATTACCACCTTACTAGTGGTGGCATGGTTTGGGTAGTGACTGAAAGAGCAAGATTGCCCCTTTGCTCCTTCGCATTGAGAGTGGCGAGTTGAGGTGGCTCGGTCATCGATGCCTCCTGGACACCTACCTAGTAAGATGTTCCAAACATGGCCAGCCAGAAAGAGGCCACAGAGAAGACCAAGGACACGCTAAAGGGGTCAAGTCTCGCAGCTGGAATGGTAAAGGCTCGATGTCCCCTGGGTGGAACTGGAAAAGGTGACCAGAGACCAGGAAGTCTGGGCTGCTATATGTGCCTGCAACTGGGAAAGTGGTTAGTTGAGGTGGCTCGGTCATCGATGCCTCCTGGACACCTACCTAGTAAGATGTTCTATACATGGCCAGCCAGGAAGAGGCCCCAGAGAAGACCAAGGACACGCTAAAGGGGTTAAGCCTCGCAGCTAGAATGGGAAAGGCTCGATGTCCCCTGGGTGGGACTGGAAAAGGTGACCAGAGACCAAGAAGTCTGGGCTGCTATATGTCTCTGCAACTGGGAGAGTGGCTAGTTGAGGTGGCTCGGTCATCGATGCCTCCTGGACACCTACCTAGTAAGATGTTCCAAACATGGCCAGCCAGGAAGAGGCCCCAGGGAAGACCTAGGACACGCTAAAGGGGTTAAGTCTCGCAGCTGGAATGGGAAAGGCTCGATGTCCCCTGGGTGGAACTGGAAAATGTGACCAGAGACCAGGAAGTCTGGGCTGCTATATATCCCTGCAACTGGGAGAGTGGCTAGTTGAGGTGGCTCGGTCATCGATGCCTCCTGGACACCTACCTAGTAAGATGTTCCAAACATGGCCAGCCAGGAAGAGGCCCCAGAGAAGACCAAGGACACGCTAAAGGGGTCAAGTCTCGCAGCTGGAATGGTAAAGGCTCGATGTCCCCTGGGTGGAACTGGAAAATGTGACCAGAGACCAGGAAGTCTGGGCTGCTATATGTCCCTGCAACTGGGAGAGTGGTTCGTTGAGGTGGCTCGGTCATCGATGCCTCCTGGACACCTACCTAGTAAGATGTTCTAAACATGGCCAGCCAGGAAGAGGCCCCAGGGAAGACCTAGGACACGCTAAAGGGGTTAAGTCTCGCAGCTGGAATGGTAAAGGCTCGATGTCCCCTGGGTGGAACTGGAAAAGGTGACCAGAGACCAGGAAGTCTGGGCTGCTATATGTGCCTGCAACTGGGAGAGTGGTTAGTTGAGGTGGCTCGGTCATCGATGCCTCCTGGACACCTACCTAGTAAGATGTTCTAAACATGGCCAGCCAGGAAGAGGCCCCAGATAAGACCAAGGACACGCTAAAGGGGTTAAGCCTCGCAGCTAGAATGGGAAAGGCTCGATGTCCCCTGGGTGGGACTGGAAAAGGTGACCAGAGACCAAGAAGTCTGGGCTGCTATATGTCTCTGCAACTGGGAGAGTGGCTAGTTGAGGTGGCTCGGTCATCGATGCCTCCTGGACACCTACCTAGTAAGATGTTCCAAACATGGCCAGCCAGGAAGAGGCCCCAGGGAAGACCTAGGACACGCTAAAGGGGTTAAGTCTCGCAGCTGGAATGGGAAAGGCTCGATGTCCCCTGGGTGGAACTGGAAAAGGTGACCAGAGACCAGGAAGTCTGGGCTGCTATATGTCCCTGCAACTGGGAGAGTGGTTAGTTGAGGTGGCTCGGTCATCGATGCCTCCTGGACACCTACCTAGTAAGATGTTCTAAACATGGCCAGCCAGGAAGAGGCCCCAGGGAAGACCTAGGACACGCTAAATGGGTTAAGTCTCGCAGCTGGAATGGGAAAGGCTCGATGTCCCCTGGGTGGAACTGGAAAATGTGACCAGAGACCAGGAAGTCTGGGCTGCTATATGTCCCTGCAACTGGGAGAGTGGTTAGTTGAGGTGGCTCGGTCATCGATGCCTCCTGGACACCTACCTAGTAAGATGTTCCAAACATGGCCAGCCAGGAAGAGGCCCCAGAGAAGACCAAGGACACGCTAAAGGGGTTAAGTCTCGCAGCTGGAATGGGAAAGGCTCGATGTCCCCTGGGTGGAACTGGAAAAGGTGACCAGAGACCAGGAAGTCTGGGCTGATATCTGTCCTTGCAACTAGGAAGGGTCTAGCTGCGGTCGCAGACACTAAGTTGTGACGACTACGGAAGTGAACTGTGTCTTAAAGACGTGCTTACAGCGGTGCTGACAACACAAGCGTGGACACTGGATTCGTAATGTGATTCAAGATGGCTAATGCAACGCACCACGGTTGTTATTATTTTGGTTGTTGAATGTATTGCTTTTTCGGCTGATCGTCTGCAACCTTAACCAAAACCCAAACCTAACCCCAACTTATTTTCAGCAGTATTTCTTTAATTTATTTCTGATTTCAGTGTAACGTATTGTATCTCGAGCTTCACTTCCGTTGAACACATGCTTCACTTCTGCTGTCGTCAACGCGACGGAAATGGATGGATAGATGGACTTAGAGTGGGCGCAACTTAGACCTAAACATGTAAACATTGTCTTGTTCTAGGTGGCTAGCAATGTAGCTAATGGGAGCAATCAATTCTACCACTAAATCACTTTAAAATGCATCCAACAACCGTCAACAACACTTCATTTACTTCCTGTAACCTGTATAATCAAACTGTAGCAACATTGTTATCGTAAGAGCGGACACTGAGGAACTCTTTTTCTAGCGTCGTAACACATCTGTGTGCTACATTATTAGCCGTAAAAGATAAGGTAGCAACTGCATCAACACAAAACACTTTTGAGTTTGTAATGCCTAACATGATGGGATAGAACACCGATCTGTACTGACTGAAAAACATGAACAATCATATTACAGTATCTGCAAAGTATTATTTCATGTTTTGTTCATACGCAGCATACACTGTCTGTCATGATACACGCATCACATGCTGCGTGTATCATGATAAATATAAAGTGTGACTCACTCGATGGACTGTTGCCTTTTTGGTCCAGCTGGCCAGGGATGTTTTTTTTCCAGTTTATTTGGGTAAGCACTCAATTTATGTCAAAATAGCATGGCTTCAAATTCCACATTTTGCAGCTTCGAGTCACTTTCACCTCACTCTCTCGGCTTCTGTCCGCTCCAAAATCTCACTCTTCCTCTTTTTTTTGCAGGCTTCGATAACTAGTCATTTATTGTCCCTATTTTCAGCTTCAAAAATATAAGGTTGTTAAAGTTAAAGTGAAAGTACCAATGATTGTCACACACACGCTAGGTGTGGCGAAATTATTCTCTACATTTGACCCATCACCCTTGATCACCCCCTGGGAGGTGAGGAGAGCAGTGGGCAGCGGTGGTGGCCATCCATCCATCCATCCATCTTCTTCCGCTTATCCGAGGTCGGGTCGCGGGGGCAGCAGCCTAAGCAGGGAAGCCCAGACTTCCCTCTCCCCAGCCACTTCGTCCAGCTCTTCCTGTGGGACCCCGAGGCGTTCCCAGGCCAGCCGGGAGACATAGTCTTCCCAACGTGTCCTGGGTCTTCCCCGCGGCCTCCTACCGGTCGGATGTGCCCTAAACACCTCCCTAGGGAGGCGTTCGGGTGGCATCCTGACCAGATGCCCGAACCACCTCATCTGGCTCCTCTCGATGTGGAGGAGCAGCGGCTTTACTTTGAGCTCCTCCCGGATGGCAGAGCTTCTCACCCTATCTCTAAGGGAGAGCCCCGCCACCCGGCGGAGGAAACTCATTTCGGCCGCTTGTACCCGTGATCTTGTCCTTTCGGTCATAACCCAAAGCTCATGACCATAGGTGAGGATGGGAACGTAGATCGACCGGTAAATTGAGAGCTTTGCCTTCCGGCTCAGCTCCTTCTTCACCACAACGGATCGATACAGCGTCCGCATTACTGAAGACGCCGCACCGATCCGCCTGTCGATCTCACGATCCACTCTTCCCTCACTCGTGAACAAGACTCCGAGGTACTTGAACTCCTCCACGTGGGGCAAGATCTCCTCCCCAACCCGGAGATGGCACTCCACCCTTTTCCGGGCGTGAACCATGGACTCGGACTTGGAGGTGCTGATTCTCATCCCAGTCGCTTCACACTCGGCTGCGAACCGATCCAGCGAGAGCTGAAGACCTACCCATCTCAGGGCGGACACTCTAACCACTAGTGAATCCTCGTTTGTCCAAAAATAGTCGTCTTTGTGGTTTGTTTCCGAATCTGCCATGATTAGATGATGGATTGATCAGTTATTCATCATTATTATAAAATGTACAGTCTGGGCTCTAATAAACAGGTTTTTTTGTAGACTGAAAATACTTTTTGCGACTTAATGGATTTACTGTTTGTGTTAAGTTCTTCTTAAAAGATGGAATACAGATTTTGTATTTGAACAAGTTTAGAATACAATACAGAGACATTTCCAGATGTGCCTAAAGGTCTGCATTTTTCCACTTAGTCAAAAGTATTCAAACATCTGAGTATTACGAAGGATGCACTGTGGAAAGCAGCACCTTCTGAGATGTGTATGTCTGTTTTGCAGTGATGATGACTTCGACATGTCCAGGTACTCGTCATCAGGATACTCCTCAGCCGAGGTGAGATGTCTGAGGGACCAGGTATCTATGCACACATTATATTTCACTTCATGTAGTGTCACCAAACATCAAATCCCATTGTCACGTCAGTCCTCCAGCAGGTGCACTGATCCTACTAGTTGTCTCCCATTGGGGGTGGTTAGGCACATTTTGAGTCAGACTTGTTTGTCCTTTTGTCACCCTTTTGTGTATGCAACATGTGTTCAAGTTTTACTAGGAACTTAGTGTATTGTGTAGGGATTAGAGATGCGCGGATAGGCAATTATTTCATCCGTAACCGCATCAGAAAGTCGTCAACCATCCGCCATCCACCCGATGTAACATTTGATCAGAACCGCATCCGCCCGCACCCGCCCGTTGTTATATATCTAATATAGACGATGCAAGGCATTAGTGAGGTTATAAAGCTTTTGCCTGTTAAAGAAAGGAGACTGATCCAATGCAGTGCTGACATTCGCGTGCCACGCTGTCACGACCCAGACGCACACCAGTGCGCAATCATATGGGAGCCGCGCTGAGCGCACCTCCAAGCGCGTCTCGCTGCCGGCGACGGCCGGGTATGGGCCCGACGCTCCAGCGCCATCCATTTTCAGGGCTAGTTGATTCGGCAGGTGGGTTGTTAATAATAACTGGGATTTATATAGCGCTTTTCTAAGTACCCAAAGTCGCTTTACATGTAGAACCCATCAATCATTCACACCTGGTGGTGGTAAGCTACTTTCATAGCCACAGCTGCCCTGGGGTAGACTGACGGAAGCGTGGCTGCAATTTGCGCCAACGGCCCCTCCGACCACCACCTATCATTCATCATTCAATTCACCGGTGTGAGTGGCACCGGGGGCAAAGGGTGAAGTGTCCCGCCCAAGGACACAACGGCAGCGATTTTTGGATGGTAAGAGGCGGGGAGCAAACCTGCAACCCTCAGGTTTCTGGCACGGTTGCTCTACCCACTACGCCACTCCTTAGCGGGTTCCAACTTCCATGGCCACCGTCCTGCTGTCTATGTGTGTGAATGTGTGTGTGAATGGGTAAATGTGGAAGTAGTGTCAAAGCGCTTTGAGTACCTTGAAGGTAGAAAAGCGCTATACAAGTACAACCCATATCAACCAGGGTGAGCCCCACCCCCTTCGTGAGCGCACTGCGCGCGGAGTGACCCCTGTTACGCGCCCCCGGCAACAGGGGTGGCGGGCAGGTAAGCTGCGCGGGCGGAGCGCGCGGAGTGACCCCTGTTACGAGCCCCCGGCCACGGGGGTGGCGGGCAGGTAAGCTGCTTACCTGCTGCGCGTGACGCCGGCCGCGGCGAAGGCGGACGAGGCGGGGTGTCGGTGCGGTGGGCGCGGTGGTGACCCTGGACGTGCGTCGGGCCCTTCTCGCGGATCGCCTCAGCTACGGCTCCCGATGGGGCCCTCTCGGGGGAAGGGGCCTCGGTCCCGGACCCCGGCGAGGCGTCCCTTCTCCGCTCCGTAAAAGTGTCCATCTCTTTTCTTTTTTTTTCTTCTGTTGTGGCATATGCAGCAGGTGCCTGCTCGTTTTTCGTATGTGGGTAACAACATTTAACTATGTATATATATTTCCGAATTGGTTTAACTGCCACCCGCCTGAATCTATTTAAAATCTAATTTTTTTTTATTTCAACCGCCCGACCCGACCCGCGGATAAAATCGAATTTTTTAAAATTTCATCCGCCCGATCCGCGGATAATCCGCGGACTCCGCGGTTGTGCCCGCACACCGCGCATCTCTAGTAGGGATTGACACCGAAATCCAGTTTCAAAATGTCAAAGGTAGTAACGGTAGGACACATACAGAGTCTGACGCTCATTTAAACTTTATCGCCGACATTAACAAGCCTTTATATTGTATCTGGGGTTGTGTCGATATCAATATTTTGGTACTGGTACCGGTACCAAAATGTATTTCCATACTTTGCGATACTTTTCAAAAATAAAGTGGACCACAAAAAAACGTCATTATTGGCTTTATTTTAACAGAAAATCTTATGGTACATTAAACATAAGTTTCTTATTGCAATTAAAGAAATCAAATCAAATCAAATCAACTTTATTTATAAAGCACATTTAAAATTTACCACAGGGGTAGCCAAAGTGCTGTACAATGGGCAGGTTAAAAGATAAAACGAGTACCGAGCAAACACAACACAACACAAACAGAACACGATAAAAAATAAATAATTAAAATAGAATTAATAAAAACATAAAAACATAAAAACAGGATCACAGCAGGTGTATTATGGGGCGCCATTGCAGGATGGATATCACTCAGTGTTAAAAGCCATGGAATAAAAGTATGTTTTTAAGAGAGATTTAAAAACAGGAAGAGAGGAGGCTTGTCTAACACTCAGGGGTAGGTCGTTCCAGAGCTTGGGAGCAGCAACGGCGAAAGCTCTGTCACCTCTAAGCTTCAGCCTTGTGTCAGGGACCGTCAACAGCAGCTGATCGGCTGATCTTAAGGATCGGGTGGGGCAGTAAGGCTGAAGGAGGTCGGAGAGATAGGTTGGCGCGAGGTTGTTTAGACATTTAAAAACAAATAAAAGGAGTTTAAAATTGATTCGGTAACGCACAGGGAGCCAGTGAAGGGACGCTAAAATAGGGGTGATGTGCTCACGTCTGCGGGTCTGTGTTAGCAGACGAGCAGCAGAGTTCTGCACGAGCTGCAGGCGGGCGAGGGAGGCCTGGCTAATGCCTACAAACAGGGCATTGCAGTAGTCAAGATGAGTCGAGATAAAAGCGTGGATTAATTTCTCAAGATCATGTCTTGATAGAAGCGGTTTCACTTTCGCTATTTGGCGTAATTGATAAAAGCTTTTTTGAACGACGCTACTGATTTGTTTTTCGAATTTAAAATCTGAGTCGAACTTTACCCCCTGGTTTGTGACACAGTCGCTGAGATACGGGGTCAGAGTGCCGAGGTCAACGTTGGGGGAGGGAGAGCGACTTGGACCGAACAACATAACTTCTGTTTTGTCTTCATTTAGGCTCAGGAAGTTAGCTGAAAGCCAGACTTTGATGTCGTGCAGGCAGTCAATAAGACGTTGAACCGTGTTATTTTGTGCCATGGGAAAATAAATCTGGCAATCATCGGCATAAAAATGAAATGCAATACTGTACTTCCTAAAAATAGAACCAAGGGGGAGAAGGTAAAGCGCAAATAAAATTGGGGCAAGGATTGAGCCCTGGGGGACCCCATGTGGTAAAGGAGCTGTGCACGACATAAAACTGTCTACTTTTACACAAAAACTCCTGTCGGTTATGTACGACCGGAACCAGTTGAGGGCGGCGCCCTTAATGCCCACACAGTTCTCAAGACGAGTGATTAAGGTGGCGTGGTCGACGGTGTGGAACGCAGCAGACAGATCTAAAAGCACCAGGACAACATATTTACCAGAATCAGTGGACAGGAGGATATCGTTAAAAACTTTTAGAAGCGCTGACTCTGTGCTGTGGAGGGCTTTAAAACCGGACTGGAACAGCTCAGTGATACCATTATCCTCTAAGAAGGGCAACAACTGACTGTAGACAACCTTCTCTAATATTTTGGAAATGTATGGAAGATTAGAGATAGGTCTGAAGTTAGAGAGGAGAGAGGGGTCGAGAAGAACAATTTAGTCCTTAAATAAAATA
Source organism: Nerophis lumbriciformis (assembly GCF_033978685.3). NCBI lineage: Eukaryota > Metazoa > Chordata > Actinopteri > Syngnathiformes > Syngnathidae > Nerophis > Nerophis lumbriciformis. Next base: position 4,424,505 of record NC_084585.2, on the reverse strand, counting down.
GTGAACATACTAGACAACTTGTCTTTTAGTTGTAAGTAAACAAACAAAGGCTTCTAATTAGTCTATGCAGTAACATATTGTGTCATTTATCTACCTATTATTTTGTACACATTATGCGTAACAAGCAATTTTCAAACAAATTTATTATTTCTCTACTTCTTCATTTAAATGGTAAATGGGTTATACTTGTATAGCGCTTTTCTACCTTCAAGGTACCCTAAGCGCTTTGACACTATTTCCACATTCACCCATTCACACACTGATGGCGGGAGCTGCCATGCAAGGCCCTAACCACGACCCATCAGGGTCAAGTGTCTTGCTCAAGGACACAACGGACGTGACGAGGTTGGTAGAAGGTGGGGATTGAACCAGGAACCCTCAGGTTGCTGGCACAGCCACTCTCCCAACCCGCGCCACGCAGTCCCGTCATTTAATCCCAGGAACACCATACCTACCGCCAAGCATGGTGGTGGTAGTATTATACTTTGGGCCTGTTTTGCTGCCAATGGAACTGGTGCTTTACAGAGAGTAAATGGGACAATGAAAAAGGAGGATTACCTCCAAATTCTTCAGGACAAGCTAAAATCATCAGCCCGGAGGTTGGGTCTTGGGCGCAGTTGGGTGTTCCAACAGGACAATGACCCCAAACACACGTCAAAATGAATGGTTAAATCAGGCTAGAATGAAGGTTTTAGAATGGCCTTCCCAAAGTCCTGACTTAAATGTGTGGACAATGCTGAAGAAACAAGTCCATGTCAGACAACTACCAAATGTAGCTGAACTGCAGCAATTTTGTGGTCAAAAATTCAAGCAGAAGCTTGTGGATGGCTACCAAAAGCGCCTTATTGCAGGTAAACTTGCCAAGGGACATGTAAGCAAATATTAACTTTGCTGTATGTATACTTTTGACCCTCACATTTTCAGTAGACCCATAATAAATTCATAAAAGAAGCAAACTTCATGAATGTTTTTTGTGAGCAACAAGTATGTGCTCCAATCACTCTATCACAAAAAAATAAAAGTTGTAGAACTGATTGGAAACTCAAGACAGCCATGACATGATGTTCTTTACAAGTGTATGTACACTTTTGACCACCACTCTATATATGTGTACACATTTACTGTACGGGTTCCGGACTATAGGGTGCATCTATGTATTAGCCGCACCCACTACATTTTAGGATTAAAAAAAAAAAGTTTTCATTTATTAGCCACTCTGGACGATAAGCCGCAGATATAGGTTGTATACGGTGTTTGTAACACGGCAGTAAAACGGCTGATCAAACAAAACAGAAGTCATCGTGATTGGACCCACTAGCTGTGGAAGCTAGCTCTCCAATCAGCTAAACAGACTCAATAATTCCACAGTGACGTCTTAGTGACTTCATTGAGAAATTTGTGAAACTGAAACAATACAAAAATAATGCCGTCGTGAGTTAATAATACTAACACAGACACTTGCAAACGTGTTGGCGTATTAGCTAATGCTAATGATAATATGTACGAAAACACTCCTGCAGACATCACACATGGGACACTTTAGTTAAGTATAAACAGTTTTAGTTATATTGTAAAACTTACAAACAATGCTTATAATGATGAATGAAGAACAAAAATACCTGTAGGAACGCTATAGACGGCTAAAAGACTGAACAGCACGGAACTCTGGTTGGGGAAAAAAAAATAAAAAATCCCTACTGGAAGCAAACTCGTCCAAAAAATGGCGCTGTAGCATAGACAATGAGACACCTTTTTAGCTTATATAAAATAAAATAAAAATGTCAAAACTTATTTTATGGCCTTCAGTGAAGAAAAACCCATAAGTTAGCTGCACCTTCCCTTTAAGCCACTCTGTTCAAAGTGTAGGAAAAATGTAGCAATTTATAGTGCGGAATTTACAGTGTATATCTTATATTATTATATTATACTATGTCATATTAATATTTAATATAATTGAATACTAAGAGTATTTAAAAATTGGACCCTTACCTTGTTTACTTCTGTGACGACCTTGTCAAGACTTGGTCCGGGGTGTGTGCTTTTCCAGGATGCAACGGAAAGTTGGCACGGGCGAGACGGGAATTAAGGTACATGATTTATTTATTAACTATAAATACAAAAAAAAAGATCAAACAAAAGGCGCGCACAGTGGCGGAGAATAAACTATGAACAATTAAACAAAACTTGCAAACTATGGCTTGAATAAAGAAAACTTACTTGGCATGGACAAAAAAGGAGCAGCGTGAACATGGACATGAAACAATGGACAGAGCATAAATGTGGTGTGAGGTCGTCAGGACGAACAACAGAAAATGAGTGAACTTAAATACTATGGACATGATTAGTGAAAGCAGGTGCGTGACTCAAAACGTGAAACAGGTGCGTGACGTGACAGGTGAAAACTAATGGTTGCTATGGTGACAAACAAGAGTGCACAATGAGTCCAAACGTGGAACAGGTGAAACTAATGGGGTAATCATGGAAACAAGACAAGGGAGTGAAAAGACAGAAACTAAAGAGTCCTATAACTAAACAAAAACATGACTTAACACAAAACATGATTACACAGACATGACAGACCTCCCTAAAGTTTTGTAATCAATCAGAAATATCAAGCAGCTAAAATGCGCCAAACATGGAAGTGGAAGTGTGAAGAAAGTGTTTAGCTTTTTCCCCCATCATGCATTGCAGGGGATTTAAATGGGTTTAATTTTGAATGATGTGTTGTGTTTGGACATTTTTTTTTTATAATAACCACAAAGTTCAACGAGCAGATTGTGTTATTTGTGACTTTTTGTGTTAGTTTATTTGCGGCATGAGTAGGAATAGTGCAGTTCATGGTCATTCTAGGGATATATCTTTATTGTCATTGCAACAAGTACAACAAAACTATGTTTTCAGCACAAACCCATTCAAGATTAGACAAACAAACAGTGTACAGGAACGCTGATGGGTCGCCACGAGGCGCCTTGTAAAAGGTGGGGAAAAAGGTAAAACGCTGGGGAAGAAGATGAGTTAAAAAATACAATCTAGACTGGGCTCCTAAGGGGGCCTAGTCTGGAGTGGGAACAAACCTCCATGCCATGCACACATAAACATGTTACATTTAATCACGACAACTCGCAACAAAAGGGGGGGAGTTGGGACCCTGGAGGTCGACTGCTGCTATGAAACGCTGCCAGCCGTCCATCACCCCGAAGGGGTGTGTGTGTATATGCCCATTGTTTTGGGTGTGTTGATGTAGTGTCCATAGGCCTGGGTCCTGGTTCTGCATGCAAGCAAAAGTTTGTAATTCACCTGAATTACTCACATTGTCCACAAGATGGCGACAAAATTGCCACAATATTAGATTCAGATATTTAAAATATAGACGAAGGCACCCCACGGGACAGATTCCTTTAAACTTGTGACGTCTCGTCGGCCAAAACAAACACACCGGCGGGCCGTAGTTTGGACACCCCTGGTATGGATGGTACGACATTATTACCGGTGAACTTACAAGGTCCTGCTTCTCTCTACCACAGCAAATCAACCAGGACCTCAACATCCAGCTCCTGAAGGACGGCTACCGCCTGGACGAGATCCCCGACGACGAAGACCTGGATCTGATCCCCCCCAAAGCCGTCAACCCCACCTGCATGTGCTGCCAAGCTGCTCCCTCCACAGCGTGTCACATCCAGTAGCGTCCTCTTCCTCTTCACAAACATCGTATAGAAAATCTTCTTTCTGGAACCTTTTCAGTTGAGTGACTGCAAAGAGAAGTGGGAAAACTGTTGAGGTGGAAGAACTGCATTGTCAGGTAGGGAACACCTTTGGAAGAACCAGTGGATGTTGTGCACCTTCCTCCTATGGTTGGACCTGTGTACCTGACATCTCAAGTGATGGTACAAACATAAGCCTGAAGTGTTTGTTTTTGTCCCTATCATTATATTACTTTTTTTATTATTATGAAGAACAAATAAGTAAGGGCATGGGATAGCAGAGCAGATACGGTGAAAAAGGAATAATATTTCATAGGCTTCTGGTTGATTGATTGGGAAGTGTGCTGGTTCTCTTAGCTTTGTCTTCCTGTGTACATATGTCTGACATGAACATGATGTTTATGTGCTATACCCAGAGAAGTAGGGCTGAGTCATCAAGCTACCGATAGAACACTAATGCAGGGGTGTCCAAACTACGGGCCAAGTTGGGCTTGCTAGATGTTACGAGTTTCCAAATTATTTTTTAACATCTGGCACTGTCATTTCTACTAATTCAGCCCCCATCTTGTGGACAACTTGAGTAAATCAGGTCAATGACCATGAACTAAGCTTTGAATTGAATACAGCACGGCATATACTTGTATGACCCATGCCAAACAACCTTCCCTGGTCATGGCACAAACCAAAAAAATAACAAATGAACTAATACACAAAGTCAACACACATGGTCACACGTAACACAACTTGATCACTGACCATGAATTAAGCTTTGAATTAAATACAGCACGGCATTTTTTTCTATGGCCCATGCCAAACAACCTTCCCTGGTCATGACACAAACCACAAAAAATTAAAAATTAACTAATACACAAAGTCAATACACATGGTCACACATAACACAACCTGCTCGCTGACCATGTATTAAGCATTAAATTAAATACAGCATGGCATTTACTTATATGACCCATGCCAAACAACCTTCCATGGTCATGGCACAAACCAAAAAAATAACAAATTAACTAATACACAAAGTCAACACACATGGTCACACGTAACACAACCTGCTCACTGACCATGAATTAAGCTTTGAATTAAATACAGCATGGCATTTACTCATATGGCCCATGCCAAACAACCTTCTATGGTCATGGCACAAACCAAAAAAATAAAAAATTAACTAACACACAAAGTCAACACACATGGTCACACATAACACAACCTGCCCACTGACCATGAATTAAGCTTTGAATTAAATACAGCATGGCATATACTCATATGACCCATGCCAAACAACCGTCTATGGTTCTGGCACAAACCAAAAAAATAAAAAATTAACTAACACACAAAGTCAACACACATGGTCACACATAGCACAACCTGCTCACTGACCATGTATTAAGCTTTAAATTAAATACAGCATGACATTTACTCATATGACCCATGCCAAACAACCTTCTCTGGTCATGGCGCAAAAAAAAAAAAAAAAGAACTATCACACAAAGTCAACACACACGGTCACACATGACACAACCTGGTCACTGACCATGAATTAAGCTTTGAATTAAATACAGCACGGCATTTTTTTCTATGGCCCATGCCAAACAACCTTCCCTGGTCATGACACAAACCACAAAAAATTAAAAATTAACTAATACACAAAGTCAATACACATGGTCACACATAACACAACCTG
>NC_084585.2:4394111-4411611 GCF_033978685.3 Nerophis lumbriciformis | reverse complement strand
CCATAGTGGATATAACATAATAGTGAGAGTCCAGTCCATAGTGGATCTAACATAATAGTGAGAGTCCAGTCCATAGTGGATCTAACATAATATTGTGAGAGTCCAGTCCATAGTGGATCTAACATAATAGTGTGAGAGTCCAGTCCATAGTGGATCTAACATAATAGTGAGAGTCCAGTCCATAGTGGATCTAACATAATAGTGAGAGTCCAGTCCATAGTGGACCTAACATAATAGTGAGAGTCCAGTCCATAGTGGATCTAACATAATAATGTGAGTCCAGTCCATAGTGGATCTAACATAATAGTGAGAGTCCAGTCCATAGTGGATCTAACATAATAGTGTGAGAGTCCAGTCCATAGTGGATCTAACATAATAGTGTGAGAGTCCAGTCCATAGTGGATCTAACATAATAATGTGAGTCCAGTCCATAGTGGATCTAACATAATACTGAGAGTCCAGTCCATAGTGGATCTAACATAATAGTGAGAGTCCAGTCCATAGTGGATCTAACATAATAGTGAGAGTCCAGTCCATAGTGGATCTAACATAATATTGTGAGAGTCCAGTCCATAGTGGATCTAACATAATAGTGAGAGTCCAGTCCATAGTGGATCTAACATAATAGTGAGAGTCCAGTCCATAGTGGATCTAACATAATAGTGAGAGTCCAGTCCATAGTGGATCTAACATAATAGTGAGAGTCCAGTCCATAGTGGATCTAACATGATAGTGAGAGTCCAGTCCATAGTGGATCTAACATAATAGTGAGAGTCCAGTCCATAGTGGATCTAACATAATAGTGTGAGAGTCCAGTCCATAGTGGATCCAACATAATAGTGAGAGTCCAGTCCATAGTGGATCTAACATAATATTGTGAGAGTCCAGTCCATAGTGGATTTAACGTAATATTGTGAAAGTCCAGTCCATAGTGGATCTAACATAATAGTGTGAGAGTCCAGTCCATAGTGGATCTAACATAATAGTGAGAGTCCAGTCCATAGTGGAGCTAACATAATAGTGTGAGAGTCCAGTCCATAGTGGATCTAACATAATAGTGTGAGAGTCCAGTCCATAGTAGATCTAACATAATAGTGTGAGAGTCCAGTCCATAGTGGATCTAACATAATAGTGAGAGTCCAGTCCATAGTGGATCTAACATGATAGTGTGAGTCCAGTCCATAGTGGATCTAACATAATAGTGTGAGAGTCCAGTCCATAGTGGATCTAACGTAATAGTGAGAGTCCAGTCCATAGTGGATCTAACATAATAGTGTGAGAGTGCAGTCCATAGTGGATCTAACATAATAGTGTGAGAGTCCAGTCCATAGTGGATCTAACATAATAGTGAGAGTCCAGTCCATAGTGGATCTAACATAATAGTGAGAGTCCAGTCCATAGTGGATCTAACATAATAGTGAGAGAGTCCAGTTCATAGTGGGTCTAACATAATAGTGAGAGTCCAGTCCGTAGTGGATCTAACATAATAGTGAGAGTCCAGTCCATAGTGGATCTAACATAATAGTGTGCGTGTCCAGTCCATAGTGGATCTAACATAATAGTGAGAGTCCAGTCCGTAGTGGATCTAACGTAATAGTGAGAGTCCAGTCCATAGTGGATCTAACATAATAGTGTGAGAGTCCAGTCCGTAGTGGATCTAACATAATAGTGAGAGTCCAGTCCATAGTGGATCTAACATAATAGTGTGAGAGTGCAGTCCATAGTGGATCTAACATAATAGTGAGAGTCCAGTCCATAGTGGATCTAACATAATAGTGAGAGTCCAGTCTATAGTGGATCTAACATAATAGTGTGAGAGTCCAGTCCATAGTGGATCTAACATAATAGTGTGAGAGTCCAGTCCATAGTGGATCTAACATAATAGTGAAAGTCCAGTCCATAGTGGATCTAACATAATAGTGTGAGAGTGCACTCCATAGTGGATCTAACATAATATTGTGAGAGTCCAGTCCATAGTGGATCTAACATAATAGTGAGAGAGTTCAGTCCATAGTGGATCTAGCGTAATAGTGAGAGTCCAGTCCATAGTGGATCTAACATAATAGTGAGAGTCCAGTCCATAGTGGATCTAACATAATAGTGTGAGAGTCCAGTCCATAGTGGATCCAACATAATAGTGAGAGTCCAGTCCATAGTGGATCTAACATAATAGTGAGAGTCCAGTCCATAGTGAATCTAACATAATAGTGAGAGTCCAGTCCATAGTGGATCTAACGTAATAGTGTGAGAGTCCAGCCCATAGTGGATCTAACATAATAGTGTGAGAGTCCAGTCCATAGTGGATCTATCATAATAGTGTGAGAGTCCAGTCCATAGTGGATCTAACATAATAGTGTGAGAGTCCAGTCCATAGTGGATCTAACATAATAGTGTGAGAGTCCAGTCCATAGTGGATCTATCATAATAGTGTGAGAGTCCAGTCCATAGTGGATCTATCATAATAGTGTGAGAGTCCAGTCCATAGTGGATCTAACATAATAGTGTCCAATCCAATCCAATCCAATCCACTTTATTTATATAGCACATTTAAACAACAAAATGTTTCCAAAGTGCTGCACAACAATATTAAACACAATTAAAAACAATATAAAATAAATGTGATTAAAAACAATTTCAAAGGGTAAAACCAATTAAAACAGTAAATAGAAAGCAAAAGCAAAATTTTAAAAACACAGAGGACAACAGAGGACCACACAACTCACGTAGTGTTAAAAGCCAGAGAATAAAAGTGGGTCTTAAGACGAGACTTAAAACACTCCACTGTGGGAGCAGTTCGAACATGGAGGGGCAGAGTGTTCCAGAGCTTAGGGCCGACCACAGAGAAGGCCCTGTCTCCCCTGGTTTTAAGTCTCGTCTTGGACACCACGAGCTGGAGCTGGCTCTCGGACCTCAGAGCGCGCGCAGGATTGTAAGTTTGGATGAGGTCCGAGATATACCGAGGTGCCAGTCCATGTAAAGCTTTAAAAACAAACAGCAAGGTTTTAAAATCAATTCTAAAATGAACAGGGAGCCAGTGCAAACTCTCAAGGATTGGGGTTATATGCTGGCGTCTCCTGGCCCCTGTTAAAAGTCCTGCTGCCGCATTCTGGACTAACTGCAACCGGGAGAGAGCTTTTTGGCTAATGCCAGCATAAAGTGCATTGCAGTAGTCCAGGCGACTTGAAATAAAAGCATGCACGACTTGTTCAAAAAGGTTAAAAGATAAAAACGGTTTTACCTTTGCTAAAAGACGAAGATGATAAAAACACGATTTTAAAACGCCATTGACTTGTTTGTCAAGTTTAAAATCGCTGTCTATAGTGACGCCAAGGCTGGTGACTTTGGGACGCACATAATTTTGCAATGGTCCCAAGTCAGTGAGGGCCGGACCAAACACTAAAATTTCCGTTTTTCCCTCATTCATCATTAAAAAATTCTGGGCTAACCAAGCCTTGACGTCGCATAGACAGTTGAGAAGGAGTGTCAGGGGGCCGTGGCCTTTTGAAATAGGCATATAAATTTGGCAGTCGTCTGCATAAAAGTGATAAAACACTCCATGCCTCTTAAAAATCTCTCCAAGAGGAAGAAGGTACAGTGCAAACAGGATGGGGCCTAGAATAGATCCCTGGGGGACACCACAGTAAAGCGGAGCAGAAGAAGAAGTGGCGTCCCCCAGCCTGACAGAGAAAGACCTTTCTGACAGGTAGGATCTAAACCACTCTAATGCAGTCCCCCTGACACCCACACAGTCTCTCAGGCGATCTAAAAGAATTGTGTGGTGGACTGTGTCAAAGGCAGCTGTAAGATCTAAAAGCACTAAAATGGCAGAGCTGCCAGAATCAGATATTAAAAGCAAATCATTAAAAACCTTTAAAAGTGCAGATTCAGTACTGTGCAAAGCTTTGTATCCAGACTGAAATGGATCTAAAGTGCTATTTTCATCTAAAAAAGGTTGTAGTTGCGCCAAAACACATTTCTCCAAAATTTTTGACACAAAAGGTAATTTAGAAATGGGCCGATAATTTGACAAACTTGTAGGATCAAGACCTGTTTTTTTGATCAAAGGCTCAACAACAGCTCCTTTACAAAAAGAGGGCACACTGCCAGAAATCAAGCTGCTGTTGATGATGTCCCTAACAGATAAGTCAATAGAGTCCCAAACTTCTTTAAAAAAGTGAGGGGGGACTGGGTCTGTGGGACAGGACGAGGGTTTTAATTTGTCGACTATTCCTGTAAGCTCAGGCATGGACACAGGCTCAAACTGACAAAACACAGCCGAGCACCGAGTGGCCACATTGAAACTAAATGGAGAAGGAGAAAGATTTGCCCGAATAGTAGCAACCTTGTCGTTAAAAAAGGAGAGAAATTTTTCACAAGTTTCCCTTGTCATCTCTAGTGAAGTGGCTGGATTCGGATTAAGAACAGAAGTAATAGATTTAAAAAGAACACGTGGCTTGTTGATACTATTTGAAATTAAGTCTGACAAATATTTAGTTTTTTCAGCTTTAACCACACTTTGATAGTTCTGACAGCTTTCTTTTAAAATTTGATAAGAGACCTCCAAGTGATCCCTTTGAGAGTCCAGTCCATAGTGGATCTATCATAATAGTGTGAGAGTCCAGTCCATAGTGGATCTAACATAATAGTGTGAGAGTCCAGTCCATAGTGGATCTAACATAATAGTGTGCGTGTCCAGTCCATAGTGGATCTAGCATAATAGTGAGAGTCCAGTCCATAGAACTTTCCTCCAGAAGGTCTTATCTTTGTCCATGTGATGTCAGATGAAACAAAAATGGAGCTGTTTGCCCACAATACCCAGCAATATGTTTGGAGGAGAGAAGGTGAGGCCTTTAGTCCAAGGAACGCCAAACCTACCATCATGCATGGTGGTGATAGTATCATGCTCTGGGCCTGTTTTGCTGCCAATGGAACTGCTGCTTTAAATGGGACAATGAAAAAGGAGGATTCCCTCCAAATTGTTCAGGACAACCTAAAATCATCAGCCCGGAGGTTGGGTCTTGGGCGCAGTTGGGTGTTCCAACAGGACAATGACCTCAAAAGTGGTAAAGGAATGGCTAAATCAGGCTAGAATGAAGGTTTTAGAATGGCCTTCCCAAAGTCCTGACTTAAACGTGCGGGCAATGCTGAAGAAACAAGTCCATGTCAGAAAAGCAACACATTTAGCTGAACTGCACCAATTTTGTGGTCAAAAATTCAAGCAGAAGCTTGTGGATGGCCACCAAAAGCGCCTTATTGCAGGTAAACTTGCCAAGGGACATGTAAGCAAATATTAACATTGCTGTATGTATACTTTTGACCCTCACATTTTCAGTAGACACATAATAAATTCATAAAAGAAGCAAACTTCATGAATGTTTTTTGTGAGCAACAAGTATGTGCTCCAATCACTACATCACAAAAAAATAAGAGTTGTAGAAATGATTGGAAACTCAAGACAGCCATGACATGATGTTCTTTACAAGTGTATGTACACTTTACAGCAGGGGTGCTCACACTTTTTCTGCAGGCGAGCTACTTTTCAATTGATCAAGTCGTGGGGATCTACCTCATTCATATATATAATTTATATTTACTTATTTATGAAATATATGTTTTTGTTAATAAATTAAAGGTGTTTAATGATAATACAAGCATGTTTAACACATATAGTTAATATTGTTAATAAATTAAAGGTGTTTAATGATAATACAAGTATGTTTAATACATATAGTTAATATTGTTAACAAGTTAAAGGTGTTTAAAGATAATGCAAGTATGTTTAATACATATAGTTAATATTGTTAATAAGTTAAAGGTGTTTAATGATAATACAAGCATGTTTAACACATATAGTTAATATTGTTAATAAGTTAAAGGTGTTTAAAGATAATACAAGCATGTTTAATACATATAGTTAATATTGTTAATAAGTTAAAGGTGTTTAAAGATAATGCAAGCATGTTTAACACATATAGTTAATATTGTTAACAAGTTGAGGTGTTTAATGATAATACAAGCATGTTTAACACATATAGTTAATATTGTTAATAAGTTAAAGGTGTTTAAAGATAATGCAAGCATGTTTAACACATATAGTTAATATTGTTAACAAGTTAAGGTGTTTAATGATAATACAAGCATGTTTAACACATATAGTTAATATTGTTAACAACTTAAAGGTGTTTAAAGATAATACAAGCATGTTTAACACATATAGTTAATATTGTTAATAAGTTAAAGGTGTTTAAAGATAATGCAAGCATGTTTAACACATATAGTTAATATTGTTAATAAGTTAAGGTGTTTAAAGCTAATGCAAGCATGTTTAATACATATAGTTAATATTGTTAACAAGTTAAAGGTGTTTAAAGATAGTACAAGCATGTTTAACACATATAGTTAATATTGTTTACAAGTTAAGGTGTTTAATGATAATACAAGCATGTTTAATACATATAGTTAATATTGTTAATAAGTTAAAGGTGTTTAAAGATAGTACAAGCATGTTTAACACATATAGTTAATATTGTTTACAAGTTAAGGTGTTTAATGATAATACAAGCATGTTTAACACATATAGTTAATATTGTTTACAAGTTAAGGTGTTTAATGATAATACAAGCATGTTTAACACATATAGTTAATATTGTTAATAAGTTAAAGGTGTTTAAAGATAGTACAAGCATGTTTAACACATATAGTTAATATTGTTTACAAGTTAAGGTGTTTAATGATAATACAAGCATGTTTAACACATATAGTTAATATTGTTAACAAGTTAAAGGTGTTTAAAGATAGTACAAGCATGTTTAACACATATAGTTAATATGGTTTACAAGTTAAGGTGTTTAATGATAATACAAGCATGTTTAATACATATAGTTAATATTGTTTACAAGTTAAGGTGTTTAATGATAATACAAGCATGTTTAATACATATAGTTAATATTGTTAATAAGTTAAAGGTGTTTAAAGATAGTACAAGCATGTTTAACACATATAGTTAATATTGTTTACAAGTTAAGGTGTTTAATGATAATACAAGCATGTTTAACACATATAGTTAATATTGTTAACAAGTTAAAGGTGTTTAAAGATAGTACAAGCATGTTTAACACATATAGTTAATATTGTTTACAAGTTAAGGTGTTTAATGATAATACAAGCATGTTTAACACATATAGTTAATATTGTTTACAAGTTAAGGTGTTTAATGATAATACAAGCATGTTTAATACATATAGTTAATATTGTTAATAAGTTAAAGGTGTTTAAAGATAGTACAAGCATGTTTAACACATATAGTTAATATTGTTTACAAGTTAAAGGTGTTTAAAGATAGTACAAGCATGTTTAACACATATAGTTAATATTGTTTACAAGTTAAGGTGTTTAATGATAATACAAGCATGTTTAACACATATAGTTAATATTGTTAACAAGTTAAAGGTGTTTAAAGATAGTACAAGCATGTTTAACACATATAGTTAATATTGTTTACAAGTTAAGGTGTTTAATGATAATACAAGCATGTTTAATACATATAGTTAATATTGTTAATAAGTTAAAGGTGTTTAAAGATAATACAAGCATGTTTAACACATATAGTTAATATTGTTAACAAGTTAAGGTGTTTAATGATAATACAACCATGTTTAACACATATAGTTAATATTGTTAATAAGTTAAAGGTGTTTAAAGATAATGCAAGCATGTTTAACACATATAGTTAATATTGTTAACAAGTTAAAGGTGTTTAAAGATAATGCAAGCATGTTTAACACATATAGTTAATATTGTTAACAAGTTAAAGGTGTTTAAAGATAATACAAGCATGTTTAACACATATAGATTCCTTTCTTTCATGAAGACAAGAATATAAGTTGGTGTATTACCTGATTCTGATGACTTGCATTGATTGGAATCAGACAGTGGTGCTAAAAACGTCCGCATTTTCGAATGGAGGAGAAAAAAAAGTCCTCCTTTCTGTCCAATACCACATGAAAGTGGTTGGTTTTTGGCATCTTATTTGTCCAGCTTCCGTACTCCTTTGTATACACTTTACAAGAAATACATTGTCGGCAAACTCCGTAGCTTGCCAGCTTTCTGAGACTCTTATTTTGTTAGCGCAACTGTGCAACTGTGCAGTCGGTCTTTGGAGTTTTGACGACAGGTACGGCGCCAGAGTCTGTTGAAATAAAGTGTTTCTCGCCTTCCAGTCGGTAATTTTAATGAGCTGGCGTCATCTCAGAAGACCCTCGGGTGCCGTGAATGTCAATCAAGTGACGAAAGTGACGTCATAGTGAAGATTTATGATCGCTCATTTTTAGGACTATTTTTTTTAATGCCTGGCTGGTGATCGACTGACACACCCTCCGAGATCGACCGGTAGCTCGCGATCGACGTAATGAGCACCCCTGCTTTACAGTATGTACGTAGTGAGATAGCTCACCTGGACTTGGTCATTTAAGAAGTAGCTTGCCTGCTGTAGTGCGTGTCCATGTTGGGGGTGTGATTAGCCAGAAGCTGATCCCTGAGGAGCAGATGGTGAAGGATGGCTTACCTCGGCTCCTTCAGCCACCACACAGTTTGCAGTGAGGAAGACCATGCTGAGGGATGAATAGTTTCCAATGTGTCGCCTCATCTAAAGTGAGTATAATAATGTAATTTAAACTTACCAAGTTAGGAAACTTTTCTTCTGCCTGTCCTCCACAGACCTGGAGTCATGTTCTTGCAAGATGTGAAGGTGGTCTTCCTGGGCTTGCTGCTGGCCGCTCACCTTCTGCTCGGATCCTCGCTCTCGCCCGCGTCCTCCTATGAGTTCACAGGTCACAGGATGCAGCAGTACAACCTGCTGAAGCACAGGCATGGTGAGTCGACGTGTTGTGTTGTGTTGTCACGGCAACTACAGTCCTGTGTTGGATACACTTAATAATAATAATAATAATTAAAGCTGCAAGCAGCGTTGGTCGGGCCCGCGTATTTGGCAGGTGCTAGTCCTAAGTGTCCCAATACTTTTGTTTACTTGTAGTCTGAAGTGTCCCAAGACTTTTGTGTAGTGTACCTACCTTGTCTGCATTGTGTGGGCACGTTGGTGCTACCTGCTTTTAAGCAGCCATCTTAAAAAAACAGCAGCGCAGCAGCATCAGCGCAGCGGGTCTTTGAAGGGTCATAAAATCAAAACCGGAGCAGTTATAAAAAAAAGCGCTTCTGTTGTAATCAGAAGGGTTCAATCTCTCTCCTGTGTTAGTTTGAAGGCGAAATGCGCTCTGAGGAGTTCGTTTTTGAAGGAAGGTGACCGGTTTTTAAAAAAAAAATTGTTTTGAAGGGGGAATAGCAAACTTCCTGTTGATTTTTGCTGGGGGTTGTCAATTTATGAAATGTAGGTCTAAGTGAGACCTACATAGAGGTTTTTGTTTCATGTCTCTCCGACCTTCCCAGTGGGAGTTACAGGCAGTTTTGTAATTGTTTTCTTCCGAGGAGCAGTTTTTTCTCCGTTTTATTCAAAAATTGCTCTAGAGCGCAATTTTTTAATTTGGGGTTAGGTTTTTTTAATTAGATCACAGTTTTTGCCAGTCCTGATGTGTGCATTCAGTTTGGTGAGTTTTGAAGCATGTTAAGGGGGTCAAATTGCAGCTCAAAGAGGCAAAAGTGACTGTTTTTAGTACTTTTTTGTCTTGAAGGGGGAATTGCCAACTTCCTGTTTATTTTAGCCCGAGGATGTACAATTATGAGAACTAGGTCTAAGTCAGACCTACATAGAGGATTTTGTTTCATGTTTTTCTGACCTTCCTAGTGGGAGTTACAGGCAGTCTAGTTTTTTTTTTCCTAGGGGGCGCTAGAGCGCAATTTTGAGTTTTGGGGTTCGGTTTTTTAAAAAAAAAGGTAATTTTCGCAGGTCCTGATGTGTGGGTCAAATATGGTGAGTTTTGAAGCATGTTAAGTGGGTCAAATTACAGTTTAATGTGGCAGCGGAAGAATAAAGAATAATAAAACGTTACAATAACAATAGGTCCTTATGTCCCATTGCATAAGGACTCCCGAGTCCTTTTTCAATGGGCCATTGCGGGCCCTAATTATATTTGTAAAAGCACTTTACATTGAGCAAACATCAAAGTGTTACAGTGCATTTAAAAAATAAAAAAAAAAGTATGCCGATACTGTACAGGAGGAGGATGATAACACTCTGTGGTTCTTTGTGCTACACATCTCAAATGTTGAGTCTCATATTTGATATCAATGACATCCCAGTTGTGTTGCAGAACAGTAGTGATCGATACTTAATTATTGATACCGCAGACACCAGATCTTTATTCTGTAATATCCATCTTCCGATCTAAATATCAATACTTTAATTCAGGGGTGTCCTAACTTTTTCCAACAAACTTTTAACCACTGAAAACTTAAAGTAGGCAAGGGCCATATTGATATTTTTTTATTTAAAAAAAAAAATGCTAAAAAGAGATATTGTATCAACTTTGTATTATTGGCGATTCTAAAATCAAAATATGGATACTTTTAATACTTTAGTTCAGGGGTGTCCAAACGTTTTCCTCCAAGGGCCGCATACTGAAAAGTCACAGAAAGCGGGGACCATATTGATATTTTTTACATTAATTATTAGTTAGAATATTTCAGCTTTTTCTCATTACATACATATTTTTGTGCTCATTTTCTTACATTTTTACTATTGTTTCTTGCCAAGTAAGAATAGAACAAAAATATTAATAATGCGTGTGTAACTACATAACCTAGTGTGTCTCAAATTCTGCCTGTACAAAAATATGAATGTTCATTTACACATTTAACATTGTTTGTTATGGTTGTTGTCATTTTTCAATTTAATTCAGAAGGTAACATTCTTAAAATTTTTCATTGACTAACTAAAATTTGTTTATATTTTAATTCATTTTGAGAGATTTTAATAGTTTAGGTCAGGGGTGTCCCACACTTTTTCCACCAAGGGCTACTTACTAAAAAGTCAAGTATGGGTGGGCCATTTTGATAATTTTGTATTTTTATAAAATGCTAAAAGCATATATATATATATATATATATATTTATTTATTTATTTATTTATTTATTTATATATATATATATATATATATATATATATATATATATATATATATATATATATATATATATATATATATATATATATATATATATATATATATATATATATATATATGTACAAACTTGAAAAGTACCAAGGGTTGAAAGAGCAGCTGGAACGGATGTGGAAGATCAAGGCTAGCGTGGTCCCCGTGGTAGTGGGGGCACTTGGAGCATTAACCCCCAAACTGGGAGAGTGGCTCCAACAGATCCCAGGAACAACATCTGAAGCCTCAGTCTAGAAGAGCATAGTCCTAGGAACAACCAAGATACTGCGCAGAACCTTCAAACTCCCTGGCCTCTGGTAGAGGACCCCAGCTTGAGGATGACACAGATACCACCCCACCGGGGTGAGAAGGAGATTTTATATATATATATATATATATACAGTATATACATGTATACATATATATACAGTATATGCATGTATATATATATACAGTATATACATGTGTGTATATATATATATATATATATATATATTAGAGATGCGCGGATAGGCAATTATTTCATCCGCAACCGCATCAGAAAGTCGTCAACCATCCGCCATCCACCCGATGTAACATTTGATCAGAACCGCACCCGCCCGTTGTTATATATCTAATATAGACGATGCAAGGCATTAGTGAGGTTATAAAGCTTTTGCCTGTTAAAGAAAGGAGACTGATCCAATGCAGCACAGACATTCGCGTGCCACGCTGTCACGACCCAGACGCACACCAGTGCGCAATCATATGGGAGCCGCGCTGAGCGCACCTCCAAGCGCGTCTCGCTGCCGGCGACGGCCGGTTATGGGCCCGACGCTCCAGCGCCATCCATTTTCAAGGCTAGTTGATTCGGCAGGTGGGTTGTTACACACTCCTTAGCGGGTTCCGACTTCCATGGCCACCGTCCTGCTGTCTATATCAACCAGGGTGAGCCCCACCCCTTTCGTGAGCGCACTGCGCGCGGAGTGACCCCTGTTACGAGCCCCCGGCCACGGGGGTGGCGGGCAGGTAAGCTGCTTACCTGCTGCGCGTGACGCCGGCCGCGGCGAAGGCGGACGAGGCGGGGTGTCGGTGCGGTGGGCGCGGTGGTGACCCTGGACGTGCGTCGGGCCCTTCTCGCGGATCGCCTCAGCTACGGCTCCCGGTGGGGCCCTCTCGGGGGAAGGGGCCTCGGTCCCGGACCCCGGCGAGGCGTCCCTTCTCCGCTCCGTAAAAATGTACATCTCTTTTTTTTTTTTTTCTTCTGTTGTGGCATATGCAGCAGGTGCCTGCTCGTTTTTCGTATGTGGGTAACAACATTTAACTATGTATATATATTTACCAATTGGTTTAACTGCCACCCGCCTGAATCTATTTAAAATCTAATTTTTTTTAATTTCAACCACCCGACCCGACCCGCGGATAAAATCAAAACCAACAACCATAAAATAATGAATGTCTGAATGATAACATCAGAATATCATTTGTCTGAGTTAACATTATGTTTGGATGAAGGTCATTTTTTCTTGGATCTCCAGGTTGCCGTGGCGCCTTGGTGGTCGCCGAGGCCCGCTCCGCCGACGAGCCGGTGCTGACCCGGCGCTGTGTGATCATGAGGGTGTCAGACTTCACCACAGAAACATACCAGCAGGCACAGAGACAACACGCTGCTGCCATCCTCATCCTGCTGCCTCACAACATCTCCAGTCTACCCCAGGAAGTCATCCAGGTAACATTTGGCTTTCTTGTCTTTGTCACACAAAAGTCATTATTGTGTGTGTGTGTGCCAGTCCTTCATGGTCAGTGAGCGTGAAGCCCTGATGGAGGAGACCCTCATGCCGGTGTACGTGGCCCCTGAGGACGAGCAGCTCCTCTGCATGTATGAGGAGGTCAAGAAGACTGCATCCACACGGACCTCCTCTATATTCATCCGAGGTGACATCACACTCTTTTTCTTTTTATACCATGGATTCTTTCTAAGAGGCATACTTGCCAACCCTCCCGGATTTTCCGGGAGACTCCTGAAATTCAGCGCCTCTCCCGGGACAAATTTTCTCCCGAAAATCTCCCGAAATTCAGGCGGACTCAGGTCCTCCACAATATAAACAGCGTGCCTGCCCAATCACGTTTATAACTATAGAATGATGGAGGGCGAGTTCTTGGTTTCTTATGTGGGTTTATTGTTAGGCAGTTTCATTAACGTCCTCCTAGCGTGGCAACAACACACAACAACAGCAGTCACTTTTTTGTATACCGTAAAGCAGTTTGTCTGCCGTAAACAGCAATGTTGTGACACTCTTAAACAGGACAATACTGCCATCTAGTGCATTTGATGAAAGCACTTTTGTGCGTGCCACACAGCAATGCATCATCAGGGAGGGTGTTCAGCATGGTTCGAAAAATAGTGACAGAGAATAGAACAAAGATGGACAATTCAACCCTTAACTCAACAATGAGTAGATGAGTGTTATGTGTGTGTATATGTGTAAATAAATGAACACTGAAATTCAAGTATTTATTATATATATATATATATAAATATATAATAAAATAAATAAATATATATATATATATATATATATATATATATATATATATATATATATATATATATATATATATATATATATATATATATATATATATATATATATATATATATATCCATCCATCCATCCATTTTCTACCGCTTATTCCCTTTTGGGGTCGCGGGGGGCGCTGGAGCCTATCTCAGCTACAATCGGGCGGAAGGCGGGGTACACCCTGGACAAGTCGCCACCTCATCGCAGGGCCAACACAGATAGACAGACAACATTCACACTCACATCCACACACTAGGGCCAATTTAGTGTTGCCAATCAACTTATCCCCATATATATATATATATATATATATATATATATGTAAAACGGCTGATCAAACAAAACAGAAGTCATAGTCATGGACCCACTAGCTGCGGGAGCTAGCTTTCCAATCAGCTAAACAGACTCAATAAATCCACAGTGACGTTTTGGTGAATTTACCGAATAATTTGTCAACTACAACAACACAAAAATAATTCAATTGTAAGTCCATAATACTAACACAGACACTTGTTAGCATATTCGCTAATGCTAACGACGCTAGCTTGATTATACTACAATAGCACGTACAAATATGCATGAAGACACTCCTATCATACATGTGACGGTTTAGTAAGTATGAAATGTTTTTGCAAAATTCACAAACTTAGCTTGGAGTGGAAGAACCGCTATGGACGACTAGTAGACGGAACGGGACTTATACCGCCGGTTCAAGGCAAGAAACCGAAGGAAGTACAGTAGACGGTTTAGTAAATATGAATTGTTTTAGTTATACTGCAAAATTGATCAGTAGGCCGTTCTCTTTGAAAATTTGCATATGCCAAATTTTCAAAGAGAACGGCCTACGGATCACGTTTGAAGCCAACAAGCAAACCGTCAACTTCCTTGACGTCTATTTCAACCTGAGAAATAACAGCTACCAACCATTCACGAAACCCAACACAACACTCCAATACATGCACCATGACAGCAACCACCCACCCACCACCACGAAAAGAATACCTACCGGAATCAATAAAAGGCTATCGATGCTGTCATCTAGCAAAGCTGAATTTGACCAAGCAACCCCCCCGTACCAAAAAGCCCTTGATGAAAGCGGATACAATTTCACCCTCACCTATGAACCCACGCCAAGAAACCAGCCAAAAAAGGACAGAAAACGAAACGACATCATCTGGTACAACCCCCCATACAGCAAAAACGTCTCAACTAACATTGGACACAAATTCCTCAATCTGATTGACAAACACTTTCCCAAAGACAACACCCTAAGAAAAGTATTCAACAAGAACAACATTAAATTGAGCTACAGCTGCATGAACAATATACGACAAATCATCTCAAACCACAACAAAACAATTGCAAATGAGCCGTCGGCCCCCAGTCAGAGCGACTCCAAAACCAACAAAGCATGTAACTGTCGAAAGAAACCTGATTGCCCCCTCAACGGGGGGTGCTTACAAACATCAGTTGTCTACCAATCTAAGGTAATACGCAAGGACATTAACACATCCGACACATATGTAGGATTAACCGAGGGTGAATTCAAAACCAGATGGAACAATCACAAGGCTTCTTTCAGGAACAAAAACCTGCGAAATACCACAGAACTCAGCAAACACATTTGGGACCTCAAAGACAATAATGTTGAATATTCAATAACATGGCAAATTCCTTACAATAGTGGTAATAAAAGATGCAACCTATGCTTGAAAGAGAAACTGTTTATTATTTACCGTCCAGACCTGTCATCCCTCAACAAGCGCAGCGAAATTGTAACAGCATGCCGCCATAGACGGAAACACCTCCTAGGTAACACATGAGCCAATCACCACGCCCCTACGTCAGCCTGTACCCACCCACTCTGTGCCCTATATAAACCATGGTATGCGAATGCTCCCATTAAAATCTCCTGATGATTGAGGGTACCCCCCCTCATGAAACAGGCCTGTAGAGATGAAATAGTTTTGTGATTTTTTTCCCACACATACATATATATATATATATATATATATATATAAAATAAATACTTGACTTGGTGAATTCTAGCTGTAAATATACTCCTCCCCTTTTAGCCACGCCCCCGTCCCACCCCCACCCCCTCCCCCCACCTCCCGAAATCGGAGGTCTCAAGGTTGGCAAGTATGCTAAGAGGAGACAAGTACATATTGGAACATTATTTGGCCCTATTTTCCGGACTATAAACAACTACTTTTTTCCCCCAAGCTTTGAACTCTGCGGCTTATACAAGGGTGCGGCTAACTCACTTTACTAGTTTGTGAATTTTGCAGTATAACTAAAACAATTCATACTTACTAAACCGTCTACTGTACTTCCTTCGGTTTCTTGCCTTGAACCGGCGGTATAAGTCCCGTTCCGTCTACTAGTCGTCCATAGCGGTTCTTCCACTCCAAGCTAAGTTTGTGAATTTTGCAAAAACATTTCATACTTACTAAACCGTCACATGTATGATAGGAGTGTCTTCATGCATATTTGTACGTGCTATCGTAGTATAATCAAGCTAG
This sequence comes from Nerophis lumbriciformis, assembly GCF_033978685.3. NCBI lineage: Eukaryota > Metazoa > Chordata > Actinopteri > Syngnathiformes > Syngnathidae > Nerophis > Nerophis lumbriciformis. The sequence goes on along the minus strand of NC_084585.2, from coordinate 4,395,420 downwards.
CGTCGTTAGCATTAGCTAATATGCTAACAAGTGTCTGTGTTAGTATTATGAACTTACAATTGAATTAGTTTTGTGTTGTTTCAGTTGACAAATTATTCGGTAAATTCACCAAAGAGAGTCTGTTTAGCTGATTGGAAAGCTAGCTCCCGCAGCTAGTGGGTCCATGACTATGACTTCTGTTTTGTTTGATCAGCCGTTTTACTGCCCTGTTACAGGCACACTTTGGCAACAATTAAGATATCTAATCAAACATTTACAAAATCTTTCTATGTAAATATCTCATTTTGCAACGTATATATCTGCGGCTTATAGTCCAGTGCGGCTAATATATGGAACATTTTTTTTTTTTTCTAAAATTGAGTGGGTGTGGCTTATATACCGGTGCACTTTATAGACTAGGAAATACGTTAGTATAGGAAATACGCACCATCCTGACTGTCATGTATTTTTACCTAGTATGTTTTTTACTGTGACAGTCTTCCGAAGTATGGTGACAGCCACGGCCTTTCAGATCTTGGTGAGCAACAACGGTCCCATCAAGGCCATCACTGACAGCACTCTGGTCACACTGGAAGTACGTTAGCCAGTCATTCCATTTCCCCATCACAGCCGCATCATAACAACTGAAGGTGTGCGTTTTAGGGAGTGCTTCCTGGAGCAGGCGAGGACATACCCACCATTGTGATCACTGCCCACTATGATTCCTACGGACTAGCACCGGTGAGTGAGACGCATAAGAAGTAAAAAAAATATTCAGTCAAAGGCTGGACTCCAGGGAGGGGGTCCTGACTGAGGCCAATAAAAAAAACTGATAGTCATAGCACACATAAACAAGTAACATAGAATCAACAAAACTTGCAAGGGGAGGGGAGTGGGAGCTACGGAGGCCGGCCGCTGCTGGGGCGATTTCTGAACTGAATCGCAAGATGGATCACATCATGGAAAAGCTGGTAAAGGAAATATTGGATATCAATCAATCAATCAATCAATGTTTATTTATATAGCCCTAAATCACAAGTGTCTCAAAGGGCTGCACAAGCCACAACGACATCCTCGGTACAAAGCCCACATAAGGGCAAGGAAAAACTCACCCCAGTGGGACGTCGATGTGAATGACTATGAGAAACTTTGGAGAGGACCGCATATGTGTGTAACCCCCCCCCCCCTAGGGGAGACCGAAAGCAATGGATGTCGAGTGGGTCTGACATAATATTGTGAGAGTCCAGTCCATAGTGGATCCAACATAATAGTAAGAGTCCAGTCCATAGTGGGGCCAGCAGGACACCATCCCGAGCGGAGACGGGTCAGC
>NC_084585.2:4376611-4389111 GCF_033978685.3 Nerophis lumbriciformis | reverse complement strand
CAAAATTGCACAAAAGAGCGTGAAGGAGCACAGCTGAACCAACAGTAGCGTGAACCATTTTTTTTCTTTAACGGACAAAAAAAAAAGACAAAAGGCTCATCAATCAAGCACTATTCAACCACGTCTCAATCGGTTTTCTTAATACCTTAAATACTGAAATCAATATTTCTGTGTATTTCAAACATGTTTAGGAAAATTACAGTAACAATTTAAATTATTTTCAAAGTCTAACAGGACATACAAGTTCTGGAGTTTTTGAAAGGCGTAAAATATTTTGGATTTTTTAAATGTATTATAAGCTACAATTTCTAAATAAACTTTTTTTCTAATTTTAACCGTTTTCAAAGCTTTTTGATCAAATGTCCCAAATACAATTTTTATTATTTAAATTTACAATTTAAATGAGTAAAATAAATTGTTTTTTCAAATAATGTCACAAATTAAAAGAAAAAAAAATATATATATATATACTTTAAAATTGGTAAAATAAATAATAAAGTTAAAGTTAAAGTACCAATGATTGTCACACACACACACTAGGTGTGGCGAAATTATTAATAATGTATAATTTAATCAGAAGACCTTCAATTGGTTAAAATAATAATAAAAACACACAATTTTAATTATCTTCAAACTCAAACAGGACATAAAAGTTCTTAAGTTTTGAAAGGCGTAAAATATTTTGGATTTTTTTAAAATTTATTATAAGCTACAATTTCTAAATAAACCTTTTTCTAATTTTAACCATTTTGAAAGCTTTTTGATCAAATGTCCCAAATACAATTTTTATTATTTAAATTTAAAATTTAAATGAGTAAAATAAATTGTTTTTTCAAATAATGTCACAAATTAAAAGGGAAAAAAAAAAAATATATATATATATATATATATATATATATATATATATATATATATATATATATATATATATATATATATATATATATATATATATATATATATATACTTTAAAATTGGTAAAATAAATAATAAAGTTAAAGTTAAAGTACCAATGATTGTCACACACACACACACTAGGTGTGGCGAAATTATTAATAATGTTATGTAAATTCATACTAATTGACAACTGACATAATTTAATCAGAAGACCTTCATTTGGTAAAATAATAATAAAAACACAATTTTCTTCAAACACAAACAGGACATAAAAGTTCTTAAGTTTTTGAAAGGCGTAAAATATTTTGGATTTTTTTAATTTATTATAAGCTACAATTTCTAAATAAACTTTTTTCTAATTTTAACCATTTTCAAAGCTTTTTGATCAAATGTCCCAAACACAATTTTTATTATTTAAATTTAAAATTTAAATGAGTAAAATAAATTGTTTTTTCAAATAATGTCACAAATTAAAAAAAAAAAATATATATATATATATATATACTTTAAAATTGGTAAAATAAATAAAGTTAAAGTTAAAGTACCAATGATTGTCACACACACACACACTAGGTGTGGCGAAATTATTAATAATGTATAATTTAATCAGAAGACCTTCAATTGGTTAAAATAATAATAAAAACACACAATTTTAATTATCTTCAAACTCAAACAGGACATAAAAGTTAAGTTTTTGAAAGGCGTAAAATATTTTTGATTTTTTTTCTTTTTTATTTGCTCAAATTTCTCAATAATTCCGTCCTAAACCATTTTTTTTACAATAACCTTGGTAAAGGAATGTATGGAGCCCCTAAAGGGACATGGGGGAAATGTTTTTTTTTATAATAATAATTATTATTATTATTATTTTTTTTTTTTAGACATGTATCTCGTGCGCACGAGAAACTTTTTATAAAGTTATAAAAAAATGTTTTTATTTATTTATCTATTTTTTTTTAGACATGTATCTCGCGCACAAATTAAAAGAAAAAAAAAATATATATATACTTTAAAATTGGTAAAATAAATAATAAAGTTAAAGTTAAAGTACCAATGATTGTCACACACACACACACACACTAGGTGTGGCGAAATTATTAATAATGTTATGTAAATTCATGCTATTTGACAACTGACATCATTTAATCATTAGACCTTCAATTGGTTAAAATAATAATAAAAACACACAATTTCAACTATCTTCAAACTCAAACAGGACATAAAAGTTCTTAAGTTTTTGAAAGGCGTAAAATATTTCTGATTTTTTTCTTTTTTATTTGCTCAAGTTTCTCAATAATTCCGTCCTAAACCATTTTTTCCTAATTTTGACCCTTTTGAAGGCTTTTTGATGAAATAATGTCACAAATTGAAAATACCCAATACATTTTAATTAGTAAAATAAATAATGTTATGCACAAATTTCTCAACAATTCAGCCTTAACCAACATTTTTTTCTTTTTCGATTGTTGACACTTTTGAAGGCTTTTTGATGAAATAATGTCACAAAAAAAAGCTAATTAGTAGAATACATAATGTTATGCAAATGTATACTAATTGACAACTGACATAATTTAATGAGAAGACCTTCAATTGGTTAAAATAATAATAAAAACACACAATTTTAATTATCTTCAAACTCAAACAGGACATAAAAGTTCTTAAGTTTTTGAAAGGCGTAAAATATTTCTGATTTTTTTCTTTTTTATTTGCTCAAGTTTCTCAATAATTCCGTCCTAAACCATTTTTTCCTAATTTTGACCCTTTTGAAGGCTTTTTGATGAAATAATGTCACAAATTGAAAATACCCAATACATTTTAATTAGTAAAATAAATAATGTTATGCACAAATGTCTCAATAATTCAGCCTTAACCAACATTTTTTCTTTCTTTTTTGATTGTTGACACTTTTGAAGGCTTTTTGATGAAATAATGTCACAAAAAAAAAGTTAATTAGTAAAATACATAATGTTATGCAAATGTATACTAATTGACAACTGACATAATTTAATCAGAAGGCCTTCAATTGGTTAAAATAATAATAAAAACACACAATTTTAAGTATCTTCAAACTCAAACAGGACATAAAAGTTACGTTTTTGAAAGGCGTAAAATATTTTTGATTTTTTTTCTTTTTTCTTTGCTCAAATTTCTCAATAATTCCGTCCTTAACCATTTTTTCCTAATTTTGACCCTTTTGAAGGCTTTTTGATGAAATAACGTCACAAATTGAAAATACCCAATACATTTTAATTAGTAAAATAAATAATGTTATGCACAAATTTCTCAACAATTCAGCCTTAACCAACATTTTTTTTGTCTTTTTCGATTGTTGACACTTTTGAAGGCTTTTTGATGAAATAATGTCACAAAAAAAAAGTTAATTAGTAAAATACATAATGTTATGCAAATGTATACTAATTGACAACTGACATAATTTAATGAGAAGACCTTCAATTGGTTAAAATAATAATAAAAACAGGCAATTTTAATTATCTTCAAACTCAAACAGGACATAAAAGTTCTTAAGTTTTTGAAAGGCGTAAAATATTTCAGATTTTTTTTTCTTTTTTATTTGCTCAAATTTCTCAATAATTCCGTCCTAAACCATTTTTTCCTAATTTTGACCCTTTTGAAGGCTTTTTGATGAAATAATGTCACAAATTGAAAATACCCAATACATTTTAATTAGTAAAATAAATAATGTTATGCACAAATTTCTCAATAATTCAGCCTTAACCAACATTTTTTTTTCTTTTTTTGATTGTTGACACTTTTGAAGGCTTTTTGATGAAATAATGTCATGAGATACATGCCTAAAAAAAAAATAGAAATTAGAATTTTTTTTTATTTTTTATTTTTTTTAAACTTTATAAAAAGTTTCTTATGCGCACGAGATACATGTCTAAAAAAAAATTAATAATAATTTAAAAAAAAAAAAAAAAAAAATCCCCCATGTCCCTTTAGGGGCTCCGTAGGAATGTGAGGACAATTGTAGAGTTTATTCCTGAGCTAATCATGTTTGAGCAATTTTACTGCAAAAACTGATGCCGTGACGCCCTCTAGGCCACCACCTAAACCAAGACTAGTTTTTACAATAACCTTGGTAAAGGAATGTATGGAGCCCCTAAAGGGACATGGGGGAAATGTTTTTTTTTAATAATAATTATTATTATTATTATTTTTTTTTTTTTTAGACATGTATCTCGTGTGCACGAGAAACTTTTTATAAAGTTATAAAAAAAAAAAAAAAAGTATTTATCTATTTTTTTTTTAGACATGTATCTAGCGCACAAATTAAAAGAAAAAAAAAAAAACTTTAAAATTGGTAAAATAAATAATAAAGTTAAAGTTAAAGTACCAATGATTGTCACACACACACACACTTGGTGTGGCGAAATTATTAATAAGGTTATGTAAATTCATACTAATTGACAACTGACATAATTTAATCATAAGACCTTCAATTGGTTAAAATAATAATAAAAACACACAATTTTAATTATCCTCAAACATGACATAAAAGTTACGTTTTTGAAAGGCGTAAAATATTTCTGATTTTTTTCTTTTTTATTTGCTCAAATTTCTCAATAATTCCGTCCTAAACCATTTTTTCCTAATTTTGACCCTTTTGAAGGCTTTTTGATGAAATAATGTCACAAATTGAAAATACCCAATACATTTTAATTAGTAAAATAAATAATGTTATGCACAAATTTCTCAATAATTCAGTCTTAACCAACATTTATTTTTTTTTTGGATTGTTGACACTTTTGAAGGCTTTTTGATGAAATAATGTCATGAGATACATGCCTAAAAAAAAAAAAAGAAATTAGAATTATTTTTTATTTTTTATTTTTTTTAAACTTTATAAAAAGTTTCTTATGCGCACGAGATACATGTCTAAAAAAAAAAATAATAATAATTAAAAAAACAAAAAAAAAACCCCATGTCCCTTTAGGGGCTCCGTAGGAATGTGAGGACAATTGTAGAGTTTATTCCTGAGCTAATCATGTTTGAGCAATTTTACTGCAAAAAAAAGTTGTGTTAAAGTAGCGTTTGCTGGCAGTCGAAGGAATATGAGAGCTCTTCTGTGTCCTCCAAGGTCAGCCAGATCTCATTTTGATGATATAGGAAATACATAAAGGTCTGGAATTGGAGAATGATATAGACCCAGACAACATTTTTTTTCTCTCCCACATCAATAATAACTGTTTTATTATACAGAGGATCAATACCGTGGCAACATTAAATCCGACAACAAATGTTTTGTTTCAAGTGCCCAAGCTTGTATGCAAACTACAACAACACAATTATTTTGTTGGAACAGTTTAATGAACAGTTTAATGAACCTGTTAAAATGATGGCTAGCTGAGAAACAAAGATGGTCGCTGAAAAAGGAATATTTTTTTAATGTGGGAGAATATTTACTGATAAACAGAAACAACAATAGTGGAGTAGTGAAAGTCATGCTATTGGTAATATTTATGACCATAAGCCATGAAAAAAAACCCAAACGTATTGGTCAGCTTTATATATAGAACACCCGAGTCATGCAATGAAATACAAACCCCGTTTCCATCCATCCATCCATCTTCTTCCGCTTATCCGAGGTCGGGTCGCGGGGGCAGCAGCCTAAGCAGGGAAGCCCAGACTTCCCTCTCCCCAGCCACTTCGTCCATCTCCTCCCGGGGGATCCCGAGGCGTTCCCAGGCCAGCCGGTAGACATAGTCTTCCCAACGTGTCCTGGGTCTTCCCCGTGGCCTCCTACCGGTCGGACGTGCCCTAAACACCTCCCTAGGGAGGCGTTCGGGTGGCATCCTGACCAGATGCCCGAACCACCTCATCTGGCTCCTCTCCATGTGGAGGAGCAGCGGCTTTACTTTGAGCTCCCCCCGGATGACAGAGCTTCTCACCCGATCTCTAAGGGAGAGCCCCGCCACTCGGCGGAGGAAACTCATTTCGGCCGCTTGTACCCGTGATCTTGTCCTTTCGGTCATAACCCAAAGCTCATGACCATAGGTGAGGATGGGAACGTAGATCGACCGGTAAATTGAGAGCTTTGCCTTCCGGCTCAGCTCCTTCTTCACCACAACGGATCGATACAGCGTCCGCATTACTGAAGATGCCGCACCGATCCGCCTGTCGATCTCACGATCCACTCTTCCCTCACTCGTGAACAAGACTCCGAGGTACTTGAACTCCTCCACTTGGGGCAGGGTCTCCTCCCCAACCCGAAGATGGCATTCCACCCTTTTCCGGTCGGGAACCATGGACTCGGACTTGGAGGTGCTGATTCTCATCCCAGTCGCTTCACACTCGGCTGCGAACCGATCCAGCTAGAGCTGAAGATCCTGGCCAGATGAAGCCATCAGGACCACATCATCTGCAAAAAGCAGAGACCTAATCCTGCAGCCACCAAACCAGATCCCCTCAACGCCTTGACTGCGCCATAAAAGTTATGAACAGAATCGGTGACAAAGGGCAGCCTTGGCGGAATCCAACCCTCACTGGAAACGTGTCCGACTTACTGCCGGCAATGCGGACCAAGCTCTGGCACTGATCATACAGGGAGCGGACCGCCAAAATCAGACAGTCCGATACCCCATACTCTCTGAGCACTCCCCACAGGACTTCCCGAGGGACACGGTCGAATGCCTTCTCCAAGTCCACAAAACACATGTAGACTGGTTGGGCAAACTCCCATGCACCCTCAAGGACCCTGCCGAGAGTATAGAGCTGGTCCACAGTTCCACGACCAGGACGAAAACCACACTGTTCCTCCTGAATCCGAGGTTCGACTATCCGGCGTAGCCTCCTCTCCAGTACACCTGAATAGACCTTACCGGGAAGGCTGAGGAGTGTGATCCCACGATAGTTAGAACACACCCTCCGGTTCCCCTTCTTAAAGAGAGGAACCACCACCCCGGTCTGCCAATCCAGAGGTACCGCCCCCGATGTCCACGCGATGCTGCAGAGTCTTGTCAACCAAGACAGCCCCACAGCATCCAGAGCCTTAAGGAACTCCGGGCGGATCTCATCCACCCCCGGGGCCTTGCCACCGAGGAGCTTTTTAACTACCTCAGCAACCTCAGCCCCAGAAATAGAAGAGCACACCACAGATTCCCCAGGCACTGCTTCCTCATAAGAAGACGTGTTGGTGGGATTGAGGAGGTCTTCGAAGTATTCCCTCCACCGATCCACAACATCCGCAGTCGAGGTCAGCAGAACACCATCCTCACCATACACGGTGTTGACAGTGCACTGCTTCCCCTTCCTGAGGCGGCGGATTGTGGTCCAGAATTGCTTCGAAGCTGTCGGGAAGTCGTTTTCCATGGCTTCCCCGAACTCCTCCCATGTCCGAGTTTTTGCCTCCGCGACCGCTGAAGCCGCACACCGCTTGGCCTGTCGGTACCTGTCCGCTGCCTCAGGAGTCCTATGAGCCAAAAGAACCCGATAGGACTCCTTCTTCAGCTTGACGGCATCCCTCACCGCCGGTGTCCACCAACGGGTTCTAGGATTACCGCCACGACAGGCACCAACTACCTTGCGGCCACAGCTCCAATCAGCTGCCTCGACAATAGAGGTGCGGAACATGGTCCATTCGGACTCAATGTCCAGCACCTCCCTCGTGACATGTTCAAAGTTCTTCCGGAGGTTGGAATTGAAACTCTCTCTGACAGGAGACTCTGCCAGACGTTCCCAGCAAACCCTCACAATGCGTTTGGGCCTGCCAGGTCTGTCCGGCATCCTCCCCCACCATCGCAGCCAACTCACCACCAGGTGGTGATCGGTAGAAAGCTCCGCCCCTCTCTTCACCCGAGTGTCCAAAACATGAGGCCGCAAATCCGATGACACAACTACAAAGTCGATCATAGAACTGCGGCCTAGGGTGTCCTGGTGCCAAGTGCACATATGGACACCCTTATGTTTGAACATGGTGTTTGTTATCGACAATCTGTGACGAGCACAAAAGTCCAATAACAGAACACCACTCGGGTTCAGATCCGGGCGGCCATTCTTCCCAATCACACCTCTCCAGGTTTCACTGTCGCTGCCAACATGAGCGTTGAAGTCCCCCAGTAGAACGAGGGAATCACCCGGGGGAGCACTCTCCAGTACTCCCTCGAGTGAATCCAAAAAGGGTGGGTACTCTGAGCTGCTGCTTGGCGCGTAAACGCAAACAACAGTCAGGACCCGTCCCCCCACCCGAAGGCGGAGGGAAGCTACCCTCTCGTCCACCGGGTTGAACTCCAACGTGCAGGCTTTGAGCCGAGGGGCAACAAGAATTGCCACCCCAGCCCGTCGCCTCTCACTGCCGGCAACGCCAGAGTGGAAGAGAGTCCAGCCCCTCTCAAGAGAAGTGGTTCCAGAGCCCTTGCTGTGCGTCGAAGTGAGTCCGACTATATCTAGCCGGAACTTCTCCACCTCACGCACTAGCTCAGGCTCCTTCCCCCCCAGCGAAGTGACGTTCCACGTCCCAAGAGCCAGCTTATGTAGCCGAGGATCGGACCGCCAAGTGCCCTACCCTCGGCTTCCGCCCAGCTCACACTGCACCCGACCTCTATGGCCCCTGCTATGGGTGGTGAGCCCATTGGAGGGGGGACCCACGTTGCCTCTTCGGGCTGTGCCCGGCCGGGCCCCATGGGGACAGGCCCGGCCACCAGGCGCTCGCCATCGTGCCCCACCTCCGGGCCTGGCTCCAGAGGGGGGCCCCGGTGACCCGCGTCCGGGCGAGGGAAATCTGGGTCCTTGGTTTGTGTTCTTCATCGAGGTCTTCGAGCTGCTCTTTGTCTGATCCCTCACCTAGGACCAGTTTGCCTTGGGAGACCCTACCAGGGGGCATAGAAACCCCCGGACAACATAGCTCCTAGGATCATTGGGACACGCAAACTCCTCTACCACGTTAAGGTGGCAGCTCAGAGAGGAGTAAACGGGAGCGAACGGAATACAATGATTTGCAAATCATTTTCAACCCATATTCAATTGAATGCACTACAAAGACAACATATTTGATGTTCAAACTCATAAACATTTTTTTTTGTTGCAAATAATCATTAACTTTAGAGTTTGATGCCAGCAAGTTGGGAAAGGTGGCAATAAATACTGATAAAGTTGAAGGAATGCTCATCAAACACTTATTTGGAACATCCCACAGGTGAACAGGCAAATTGGGAACAGGTGGGTGCCATGATTGGGTATAAAAGTAGATTCCATGAAATGCTCAGTCATTCACAAACAAGGACGGGGGCGAGGGTCACCACTTTGTCAACAAATGCGTGAGCAAATTTTTGAACAGTTTAAGAAAAACCTTTCTCAACCAGCTATTGCAAAGGAATTTAGGGATTTCACCATCTACGCTCCGTAATATCATCAAAGGGTTCAGAGAATCTGGAGAAATCACCGCACGTAAGCAGCTAAGCCCGCGACCTTCGATCCCTCAGACTGTACTGCATCAACAAGCGACATCAGTGTGTAAAGGATATCACCACATGGGCTCAGAAACCCAACTGTCAGTAACTACAGTTGGTCGCTACATCTGTAAGTGCAAGTTAAAACTCTCCTATGCAAGGCGAAAACCGTTTATCAACAACACCCAGAAACGCCGTCGGGCTTCGCTGGGCCTGAGCTCATCTAAGATGGACTGATACAAAGTGGAAAAGTGTTCTGTGGTCTGACGAGTCCACATTTCAAATTGTTTTTGGAAACTGTGGACGTCATGTCCTCCGGAACAAAGTGGAAAAGAACCATCCGGATTGTTCTAGGCGCAAAGTTGAAAAACCAGCATGTGTGATGGTATGGGGGTGTATTAGTGCCCAAGACATGGGTAACTTACACATCTGTGAAGGCACCATTAATGCTGAAAGGTACATACAGCTTTTGGAATGTCAAGGCTTGGTAAAAGGATAGGACTCAGATGCAGAGTAGGGAACTTAGACAGGCTTTTATTTTGACAGCTTCCTTTTCACCTTCCAAAGTCAAGGATTACAATATCTATTTTATCCAAAAACTAACCGGCAAAAAAGGTTCCAAAAAATAGGAACAACCAAAATTCGCTCCGAACGGAGGAAAACACAAAAGCAAAGACGAACTATAATTAATATATGCTATAAAATGTATAAACAAAAAAACGCTCCAACAGGAGGAAGAAACAACAACTGTGAACAATTCTATACTATCTAATCTAATAAAGTATTAACAAAAATTGTCACTCAAAAATGTGAGGAAAGAATGAAAAATAACTGAAACTCACCACTTCGGCTGAATAAACTAAATAACAATAAATCACTCTGCTGAGGAGGAAGAAAGGAAAACTCAAAATAGCAACAAAGGGATTCAGAATCAAAGAACATAAGCACAAGGCAAGACAAGGCATGGAAGCTAGAGAGCACGAATAAACGAAACAATCTGGCACAAAACAAAGGAAGGAGTGGGCTTATAAGACACATGAGGGTAATAGGGAACAGGTGGAAGCAATTAGGGAATCGGGATGACGTCAGACTGATGACACAAAAGGAAGGGCGAGTGACCTGAAACGAGAGGAGAGTTACTTTTCAAACTAAAACGTGCACATCACAAGACAGAAAAAAACCAAGACAAGACATCCCTCACCGCGGTGTGACATGGAGCAACATATGTTGCCATCCAAGCAACGTTACCGTGGACGCCCCTGCTTATTTCAGCAAGACGATGCCAAGCCACGTGTTACATCAACGTGGCTTCATAGTGAAAGAGTGCGGGTACTAGACTGGCCCGCCTGCAGTCCAGACCTGTCTCCCATTGAAAATATGAAGGCTAAAATATGAGAAGGGAGACTGTTGAACAACTTAAGCTGTACATCAAGCAAGAATGGGAAAGAATTCCACCTGAGAAGCTTCAAAAATGTGTCTCCTCAGTTCCCAAACGTTTACTGAGTGTTGTTAAAAGGAAAGGCCATGTAACACAGTGGTGAACATGCCCTTTCCCGACTACTTTGGCACGTGTTGCAGCCATGAAATTCTAAAGTTAATTATTATTTGCAAAAAAAACAAAAAGTTTATGAGTTTGAACATCAAAAATGTTGTCTTTGTAGCATATTCAACTGAATATGGGTTGAAAATGATTTACAAATCATTGTATTCCGTTTATATTTACATCTAACACAATTTCCCAACTCATATGGAAACGGGGTTTGTATGATGGTCACTAATCTGCTTGAAGTGACAGTCATTTGTTGTGACATTTCTATGATTGCTGAGAGCAAATACTGTTCAATGATGTGAAATCCTGGTATATTTACAGGTAAAAGCCAGTAAATTAGAATCTTTTGAAAAACTTGATTTATTTCAGTAATTGCATTCAAAAGGTGTAACTTGTACATTATATTTATTCATTGCACACAGACTGATGCATTCAAATGTTTATTTCATTTAATTTTGATGATTTGAAGTGGCAACAAATGAAAATCCAAAATTCCGTGTGTCACAAAATTAGAATATTACTTAAGGCTAATACAAAAAAGGGATTTTTAGAAATGTTGGCCAACTGAAAAGTATGAAAATGAAAAATATGAGCATGTACAATACTCAATACTTGGTTGGAGCTCCTTTTGCCTCAATTACTGCGTTAATGCGGCGTGGCATGGAGTCGATGAGTTTCTGGCACTGCTCAGGTGTTATGAGAGCCCAGGTTGCTCTGATAGTGGCCTTCAACTCTTCTGCGTTTTTGGGTCTGGCATTCTGCATCTTCCTTTTCACAATACCCCACAGATTTTCTATGGGGCTAAGGTCAGGGGAGTTGGCGGGCCAATTTAGAACAGAAATACCATGGTCCGTAAACCAGGCACGGGTAGATTTTGCGCTGTGTGCAGGCGCCAAGTCCTGTTGGAACTTGAAATCTCCATCTCCATAGAGCAGGTCAGCAGCAGGAAGCATGAAGTGCTCTAAAACTTGCTGGTAGACGGCTGCGTTGACCCTGGATCTCAGGAAACAGAGTGGACCGACACCAGCAGATGACATGGCACCCCAAACCATCACCCAACCATGCAAATTTTGCATTTCCTTTGGAAATCGAGGTCCCAGAGTCTGGAGGAAGACAGGAGAGGCACAGGATCCACGTTGCCTGAAGTCTAGTGTAAAGTTTCCACCATCAGTGATGGTTTGGGGTGCCATGTCATCTGCTGGTGTCGGTCCACTCTGTTTCCTGAGATCCAGGGTCAACGCAGCCGTCTACCAGCAAGTTTTAGAGCACTTCATGCTTCCTGCTGCTGACCTGCTCTATGGAGATGGAGATTTCAAGTTCCACCCAGGACTTGGCGCCTGCACACAGCGCAAAATCTACCCGTGCCTGGTTTACGGACCATGGTATTTCTGTTCTAAATTGGCCCGCCAACTCCCCTGACCTTAGCCCCATAGAAAATCTGTGGGGTATTGTGAAAAGGAAGATGCAGAATGCCAGACCCAAAAACGCAGAAGAGTTGAAGGCCACTATCAGAGCAACCTGGGCTCTCATAACACCTGAGCAGTGCCAGAAACTCATCGACTCCATGCCACGCCGCATTAACGCAGTAATTGAGGCAAAAGGAGCTCCAACCAAGTATTGAGTATTGTACATGCTCATATTTTTCA
>NC_084585.2:4359111-4369111 GCF_033978685.3 Nerophis lumbriciformis | reverse complement strand
ATGAGTAAAATAAATTGTTTTTTCAAATGTCACAAATTTAAAACATGTATATATATAAACTTTAAAATTGGCAAAATAAATATCATGCAAATTCATACTAATTGACAACTGACTTAATCAGAAGGCCTTCAATTGGTTAAAATAATAAAAACACACACTTTTAATCATCTGCAAAATTTTTGAAAGGTGTAAAATATTTTTGCTTTTTTGCTTTTTTATTTGCTCAAATTTCTCAATAATTCAGTCCTTAACCAACATTTTTATGTATTTTTTTTATTTTAAATGTTGATCCTTTTGAAGGCTTTTTGATGTAACAAAGTCACAAAATAAAATACAACATGTCAATTAGTAAAATAAATAATGTTATGCAAATTCATACTAATTGACAACTGACATTTAATCAGAAGGTATTCAATTGGTTAAAATAATAATAAAAACACACAATTTTAATTATCTTCAAACAGAACATAAAAGTTACGTTTTTGAAAGGCGTAAAATATTTTGGATTTTTTTTTAATTTATTATAAGCTACAATTTCTAAATAAACTTTTTTCTAATTTTAACCGTTTTGAAAGCTTTTTGATCAAATGTCACAAATACAATTTTTATTATTTAAATTTAAATTAGTAAAATAAATTGTTTTCTCAAATAATGTCACAAATTTAAAAAATATATATATATAAACTTTAAAATTGGTAAAATAAATAATATTATGCAAATTCATACTAATTGACAACTGAATTAATCAGAAGGCCTTCAATTGGCTAAAATAATAAAAACACACACTTTTAATTATCTGCAAAATTTTTGAAAGGCGTAAAATATTTTTGCTTTTTTTCCTTTTTTATTTGCTCAAATTTCTCAATAATTCAGTCCTTAACCAACATTTTTATGTATTTTATTTTTTTCAAATGTTGACCCTTTTGAAGGCTTTTTGATGTAACAAAGTCACAAAATAAAATATAACATGTAAATTAGTAAAATAAATATTGTTATGCAAATTCATACTAATTGACAACTGACATTTAATCAGAAGGTATTCAATTGGTCAAAATAATAATAAAAACACATAATTTTAATTATCTTCAAACTCAAACAGAACATAAAAGTTACGTTTTTGAAAGGCGTAAAATATTTTGGATTTTTTTTATTTATTAAAAGCTACAATTTCTAAATAAACCTTTTTCTAATTCTAACCGTTTTGAAAGCTTTTTGATCAAATGTCCCAAATACAATTTGTATTATTTAAATTTAAATTAGTAAAATAAATTGTTTTCTCGAATAACGTCACAAATAAAAAAAATATATATACATAAACTTTAAAATTGGTAAAATAAATAATATTATGCAAATTCATACTAATTGGCAACTGAATTAATCAGAAGGCCTTCAATTGGCTAAAATAATAAAAACACACACTTTTAATTATCTGCAAAATTTTTGAAAGGCGTAAAATATTTTTGCTTTTTTGCTTTTTTATTTGCTCAAATTTCTCAATAATTCAGTCCTTAACCAACATTTTTATGTATTTGATTTTTTTTTTTCAAATGTTGACCCTTTTGAAGGCTTTTTGATGTAACAAAGTCACAAAATAAAATACAACATGTCAATTAGTAAAATAAATAATGTTATGCAAATTCATACTAATTGACAACTGACATTTAATCAGAAGGTATTCAATTGGTTAAAATAATAATAAAAACACACAATTTTAATTATCTTCAAACTCAAACAGAACATAAAAGTTATTAAGTTTTTGAAAGGTCGTAAAATATTTTGGATTTTTTAAATTTATTATAAGCTACAATTTCTAAATAAACCTTTTTCTAATTCTAACCGTTTTGAAAGCTTTTTGATCAAATGTCACAAATACAATTTGTATTATTTAAATTTAAATGAGTAAAATAAATTGTTTTCTCAAATAATGTCACAAATTAAAAAAATATATATAAAATTTAAAATTGGCAAAATAAATAATATTATGCAAATTCATACTAATTGACAACTGACTTAATCAGAAGGCCTTCAATTGGTTAAAATAATAAAAACACACACTTTTAATTATCTGCAAAATTTTTGAAAGGCTTAAAATATTTTTGCTTTTTTATTTGCTCAAATTTCTCAATAATTCAGTCCTAAAACCAACATTTTTATGTATTTTATTTTTTTCAAATGGTGACCCTTTTGAAGGCTTTTTGATGTAACAAAGTCACAAAATAAAATACAACATGTCAATTAGTAAAATAAATAATGTTATGCAAATTCATACTAACTGACAACTGACATTTAATCAGAAGGTATTCAATTGGTTAAAATAATAATAAAAACACACAATTTTAATTATCTTCAAACTCAAACAGAACATAAAAGTTAAGTTTTTGAAAGGCGTGAATTATTTTTGATTTTTTTTTTAATTTATTATAAGCTACAATTTCTAAATAAACTTTTTTCTGATTTTAACCGTTTTGAAAGTTAATTGATCAAATGTCACAAATACAATTTTTATTATTTAAATTTTAAATTTAACTGAGTAAAATAAATTGTTTTCTCAAATAACGTCACAAATTAAAAAAAAAATATATATATAAACTTTAAAATTGGTAAAATAAATAATATTATGCAAATTCATACTAATTGACAACTGAATTAATCAGAAGGCCTTCAATTGGCTAAAATAATAAAAACACACACTTTTAATTATCTGCAAAATTTTTGAAAGGCGTAAAATATTTTTGCTTTTTTTCCTTTTTTATTTGCTCAAATTTCTCAATAATTCAGTCCTTAACCAACATTTTTATGTATTTTATTTTTTTCAAATGTTGACCCTTTTGAAGGCTTTTTGATGTAACAAAGTCACAAAATAAAATACAACATGTCAATTAATAAAATAAATAATGTTATGCAAATTCATACTAATTGACAACTGACATTTAATCAGAAGGTATTCAATTGGTTAAAATAATAATAAAAACACACAATTGTAATTATCTTCAAAGTCAAACAGAACATAAAAGTTCTTAAGTTTTTGAAAGGTGTAAAATATTTTTTATTTTTTCCTTTTTTATTTACTCAAATTTCTCCATTATTCAGTCCTAAACCATTTTTTTTTCCAAATTTTGATTCTTTTGAAGGCTTTTTGATGAAAAAATGTCACAAATTGAAAAAACCCAATACATTTTGATTGGTAAAATAAATAATGTTATGCACACATTTCTCAATAATTCAGTGCTTAGCCAACTTTTTTTTTTTCAAATGTCCCTTTTGAAGGCTTTTTGATGAAATAATGTCACAAAAAAAAGAAGTAAATTAGTAAAATACATAATGTTATGCAAATTTATACTAATTGACAACTGACGTCATTTAATCAAAATGCCTTCAATTGGTTACAAATAATAAAAACACACAATTTTAATTATCTTCAAACTCAAACAGGACATAAAAGTTCTCAAGTTTTTGAAAGGTGTAAAATATTTTTTATTTTTTCCTTTATTTGCTCAAATTTCTCAATAATTCAGTCCTAAACCTTTTTTTCTTCTTCTAATTTTTACCCTTTTGAAGGCTTTTTGATGAAAAAATGTCACAAATTGAAAAAACCCAATTCATTTTGATTGGTAAAATAAATAATGTTATGCACACATTTCTCAATATTTTTTTTTTCAAATGTCCCTTTTGAAGGCTTTTTAATGAAATAATGTCACACAAAAAAAGAAGTAAATTAGTAAAATACATAATGTTATGCAAATGTATACTAATTGACAACTGACATCATTTAATCAAAATGCCTTCAATTGGTTAAAAATAATAAATACACACAATTTGAATTATCTTCAAACACAAACAGGACATAAAAGTTCTTAAGTTTTTGAAAGGTGTAAAATATTTTTTTATTTGTTTCCTTTATTTGCTCAAATTTCTCAATAATTCAGTCCTAAACCATTTTTTTTTTCTAATTTTGACCCTTTTGAAGGCTTTTTGATGAAAAAATGTCACAAATTGAAAAAAACCAATACATTTTGATTGGTAAAATAAATGTTATGCACACATTTCTCAATAATTCAGTGCAACTTTTTTTTTTTTTTTTTCAAATGTCCCTTTTGAAGGCTTTTTGATGAAATAATGTCACAAATTAAAAAAAATATATATATATATATAAACTTTAAAATTGGTAAAATAAATAATATTATGCAAATTCATACTAATTGACAACTGAATTAATCAGAAGGCCTTCAATTGGCTAAAATAATAAAAACACACACTTTTAATTATCTGCAAAATTTTTGAAAGGCGTAAAATATTTTTGCTTTTTTTGCTTTTTTATTTGCTCAAATTTCTCAATAATTCAGTCCTTAACCAACATTTTTGTGTATTTTATTTTTTTCAAATGTTGACCCTTTTTAAAATACAACATGTAAATTAGTAAAATAAATAATGTTATGCAAATTCATACTAATTGACAACTGACATAATTAAATCAGAAGGCATTAAATTGGTTAAAATAATAATAAAAACACACAATTTTAATTATCTTCAAACTCAAACAGGACATAAAAGTTCTCAAGTTTTTGAAAGGTGTAAAATATTTTTTATTTTTTCCTTTATTTGCTCAAATTTCTCAATAATTCAGTCCTAAACCTATTTTTTTTTCTAATTTTGACCCTTTTGAAGGCTTTTTGATGAAAAAATGTCACAAATTGAAAAAACCCAATACATTGTCACTGGTAAAATAAATAATGTTATGCACACATTTCTCAATATTTTTTTTTTCAAATGTCCATTTTGAAGGCTTTTTAATGAAATAATGTCACAAAAAAAAGAAGTAAATTAGTAAAATACATAATTTTATGCAAATGTATACTAATTGACAACTGACCTCATTTTTAATCAAAATGCCTTCAATTGATTAAAAATAATAAATACACACCATTTGAATTATCTTCAAAGTCAAACAGGACATAAAAGTTTTTAAAAGGCGTAAAATAATTGGGATTTTTTTCTTTTTTTATTTGCTCAAATTTCTCAATAATTCAGTCCTTTTTTAATTTTGACCCTTTTGAAGGCTTTTTGATGAAATAATGTCACAAAAAAAAAGAAGTAAATTAGTAAAATACATAATGTTATGCAAATGTATACTAATTGACAATTGACATCATTTAATCAAAATGCCTTCAATTGGTTAAAAATAATAAATACACACAAAATGAATTATCTTCAAACTCAAACAGGACATAAAAGTTTTTAAAAGGCGTAAAATATTTGGGATTTTTTTCCTTTTTTTCTTTGCTCAAATTTCTCAATAATTCTGTCCTTTTTTAATTTTGACCCTTTTGAAGGCTTTTTGATGAAATAATGTCACAAAAAAAAAGAAGTAAATTAGTAAAATACATAATGTTATGCAAATGTATACTAATTGACAATTGACATCATTTAATCAAAAATAATAAATACACACAATTTGAATTATCTTCAAACTCAAACAGGACATAAAAGTTCTCAAGTTTTTGAAAGGTGTAAAATATTTTTTATTTTTTCCTTTATTTGCTCAAATTTCTCAATAATTCAGTCCTAAACCTTTTTTTTTTTTTTTTCTAATTTTGACCCTTTTGAAGGCTTTTTGATGAAAAAATGTCACAAATTGAAAAAACCCAATACATTTTGATTGGTAAAATAAATAATGTTATGCACACATTTCTCAATATTTTTTTTTTCAAATGTCCCTTTTGAAGGCTTTTTGATGAAGTAATGTCACAAAAAAAAGAAGTAAATTAGTAAAATACATAATGTTATGCAAATTTATACTAATTGACAACTGACATCATTTAATCAAAATGCCTTCAATTGGTTAAAAATAATAAATACACACAATTTGAATTATTTTCAAAGTCAAACAAGACATAACAGTTTTTGAAAGGCGTAAAATATTTGGGATTTTTTTCTTTTTTTATTTGCTCAAATTTCTCAATAATTCAGTCCTTTTTTAATTTTGACCCTTTTGAAGGCTTTTTGATGAAATAATCTCACAAAAAAAACAAGTAAATTAGTAAAATACATAATGTTATGCAAATTTATACTAATTGACAACTGACATCATTTAATCAAAATGCCTTCAATTGGTTAAAAATAATAAATACACACAATTTGAATTATCTTCAAACTCAAACAGGACATACAAGTTTTTAAAAGGCGTAAAATATTTGGGATTTTTTTCTTTTTTTATTTGCTCAAATTTCTCAATAATTCAGTGCTTAGCCAACTTTTTTTTTTTTTCAAATGTCCCTTTTGAAGGCTTTTTGATGAAATAATCTCACAAAAAAAGAAGTAAATTAGTAAAATACATAATGTTATGCAAATTTATACTAATTGACAACTGACATAATTTAATCAAAAAGCCTTCAATTGGTTAAAAATAATAAATACACACAATTTGAATTATTTTCAAACTCAAACAGGACATAAAAGTTCTTAAGTTTTTGAAAGGTGTAAAATATATATATTTTTTCCTTTATTTGCTCAAATTTCTCAATAATTCCGTCCTAAACCATTTTTTCCCCTAATTTTGACCCTTTTGAAGGCTTTTTGATGAAAAAATGTCACAAATTGAAAAAAACCAATACATTTTGATTTGTAAAATAAATAATGTTATGCACACATTTCTCAATATTTTTTTTTTCAAATGTCCCTTTTGAAGGCTTTTTGATGAAATAATGTCACAAAAAAAAAGAAGTAAATTAGTAAAATACATAATTTTATGCAAATTTATACTAATTGACAACTGACATCATTTAATCAAAATGCATTCAATTGGTTAAAAATAATAAATACACACAATTTGAATTATCTTCAAAGTCAAACAGGACATAAAAGTTTTTAAAAGGCGTAAAATAATTGGGATTTTTTTCTTTTTTTATTTGCTCAAATTTCTCAATAATTCAGTGCTTAGCCAACTTTTTTTTTTTTTTCAAATGTCCCTTTTGAAGGCTTTTTAATGAAATAATGTCACAAAAAAAAAGAAGTAAATTAGTAAAATACATAATGTTATGCAAATTTATACTAATTGACAACTGACATCATTTAATCAAAATGCCTTCAATTGGTTAAAAGTAATAAATACACACAATTTGAATTATTTTCAAACTCAAACAGGACATAAAAGTTCTTAAGTTTTTGAAAGGTGTAAAATATTTTTTATTTGTTTCCTTTATTTGCTCAAATTTCTCAATAATTCAGTCTTAAACCATTTTTTTTCTTCTAATTTTGACCCTTTTGAAGGCTTTTTGATGAAAAAATGTCACAAATTGAAAAAACCCAATACATTTTGATTGGTAAAATAAATAATGTTATGCACACATTTCTCAATATTTTTTTTTTCAAATGTCTCTTTTGAAGGCTTTTTGATCAAATAATGTCACAAAAAAAAAGAAGTAAATTAGTAAAATACATAATTTTATGCAAATTTATACTAATTGACAACTGACATCATTTAATCAAAATGCCTTCAATTGATTAAAAATAATAAATACACACAATTTGAAATATCTTCAAAGTCAAACAGGACATAAAAGTTTTCGAAAGGCGTAAAATAATTGGGATTTTTTTCTTTTTTTCTTTGCTCAAGTTTCTCAATATTTCAGTCCTTTTTTAATTTTGACCCTTTTGAAGGCTTTTTGATTAAATAATGTCACAAAAAAACAAGTAAATTAGTAAAATACATAATGTTATGCAAATTTATACTAATTGACAACTGACATCATTTAATCAAAATGCCTTCAATTGATTAAAAATAATAAATACACACAATTTGAATTATCTTCAAACTCAAACAGGACATAAAAGTTCTTAAGTTTTTGAAAGGTGTAAAAGATTTTTTATTTTTTCCTTTTTTATTTGCTCAAATTTCTCCATTTCTCATTAACCATTCCCCCCCCCCCCAAATTTTGATTATTTTGAAGGCTTTTTGATGAAAAAATGTCACAAATTGAAAAAAACCAATACATTTTGATTGGTAAAATAAACAATGTTATGCACACATTTCTCAATAATTCAGTGCAACTTTTTTTTTTTTTTTTTCAAATGTCCCTTTTGAAGGCTTTTTGATGAAATGTCACAAAAAAAAGTAGATTAGTAAAATACATAATTTTATGCAAATTTATACTAATTGACAACTGACATCATTTAATCAAAATGCCTTCAATTGGTTAAAAATAATAAATACACACCATTTGAATTATCTTCAAATTCAAACAGGACATAAAATTTTTTAAAAGGCGTAAAATAATTGGGATTTTTTTCTTTTTTTCTTTGCTCAAATTTCTCAATAATTCAGTCCTTTTTTAATTTTGACCCTTTTGAAGGCTTTTTGATTAAATAATCTCACAAAAAAAACAAGTAAATTAGTAAAATACATAATGTTATGCAAATTTATACTAATTGACAACTGACATCATTTAATCAAAATGCCTTCAATTGGTTAAAAATAATAAATACACACAATATGAATTATCTTCAAACTCAAACAGGACATAAAAGTTCTTAAGTTTTTGAAAGGTGTAAAATATTTTTTATTTTTTCCTTTTTTATTTGCTCAAATTTCTCCATTATTCAGTCCTAAACCATTTTGTTTTTCTAATTTGGACCCTTTTGAAGGCTTTTTGATGAAAAAATGTCACAAATTGAAAAAACCCAATACATTTTGATTGGTAAAATAAATAATGTTATGCACACATTTCTCAATATTTTTTTTCCCAAATGTCCCTTTTGAAGGCTTTTTGATTAAATAATGTCACAAAAAAAAAAGAAGTAAATGATTAAAATACATAATTTTATGCAAATTTATACTAATTGACAACTGACGTCATTTAATCAAAATGCCTTCAATTGGTTAAAAATAATAAATACACACCATTTGAATTATCTTCAAAGTCAAACAGGACATAACAGTTTTTGAAAGGCGTAAAATAATTGGGATTTTTTTCTTTTTTTCTTTGCTCAAGTTTCTCAATAATTCAGTCCTTTTTTAATTTTGACCCTTTTGAAGGCTTTTTGATGAAATAATCTCACAAAAAAAACAAGTAAATTAGTAAAAAACATAATGTTATGCAAATTTATACTAATTGACAACTGACATCATTTAATCAAAATGCCTTCAATTGGTTAAAAATAATAAATACACACAATTTGAATTATCTTCAAACTCAAACAGGACATAAAAGTTTTTAAAAGGCCTAAAATATTTGGGATTTTTTTCCTTTTTTATTTGCTCATATTTCTCAATAATTCAGTGCTTAGCCAACTTTTTTTTTTTTCAAATGTCCCTTTTGAAGGCTTTTTGATGAAATAATCTCACAAAAAAACAAGTAAATTAGTAAAATACATAATGTTATGCAAATTTATTCTAATTGACAACTGACATAATTTAATCAAAATGCCTTCAATTGGTTAAAAATAATAAATACACACAATTTGAATTATCTTCAAACTCAAACAGGACATAAAAGTTCTTAAGTTTTTGAAAGGTGTAAAAGATTTTTTATTTTTTCCTTTTTTTTTTGCTCAAATTTCTCCATTATTCAGTCCTAAACCAATTTTTTTTTTTTTTTTTTCCAAATGTTGATTCTTTTGAAGGCTTTTTGATGAAAAAATGTCACAAATTGAAAAAACCCAATACATTTTGATTGGTAAAATAAATAATGTTATGCACACATTTCTCAATAATTCAGTGCTTAGCCAACTTTTTTTTTTTTTTCAAATGTCCCTTTTGAAGGCTTTTTGATGAAATAATCTCACAAAAAAAAACAAGTAAATTAGTAAAATACATAATGTTATGCAAATTTATACTAATTGACAACTGACATCATTTAATCAAAATGCCTTCAATTGGTTAAAAATAATAAATACACACAATTTGAATTATCTTCAAAGTCAAACAGGACATAAAAGTTTTTGAAAGGCGTAAAATAATTGGGATTTTTTTCTTTTTTTATTTGCTCAAATTTCTCAATAATTC
>NC_084585.2:4329111-4354111 GCF_033978685.3 Nerophis lumbriciformis | reverse complement strand
TGGCACTGGGAGCAGGTGGGTAAAGTGTCTTGCCCAAGGACACAACGGCAGTGACTAGGATGGCAGAAGCGGGGATCGAACCTGGAACCCTCAAGTTGCTGGCACGGCCACTCTACCAACCGAGCTATACCGCCCAAGGTCCTGAGTCATCCTGAGTTTAATCCCGGGCTTGGGATCTTTCTGTGTGGAGTTTGCATGTTCTTCCAGAAATGCGCGTCCCTTCAGCCTCTCGCGGTAAAGTTGTTCGCAGTATTTGTCATTAATAAAACTTGTAGCCAATCACAATTTAAAAAATTGTAGCAAAGAAGGCAAGAAATAAATCAATAAAAAAATCTGCGTCCCGGGTACGCGTGGACTGTCTGTAATGCGCGTCCTTTCTGATTCCAACGCGTTAAAACAGTCTTTTTCAACTTTTTTTGAGCCGAGGCACATTTTTTGCATCAAAAAAAATACGGAGGCACACCACCAGCAGAAAAGGTTAAAAAAATTAAACTCCACCAGGTTGTCGTGCCTTATTTTGAGTTTGTTGTTGTTTCCTGTGTGTAGTGCTTTAGTTCCTGTCTTGCGCTGTTATTTTGGTGACTTTTCCTGTTTTGTTGGTGTTCTCCTGTAGCAGCCTCACACCTTCCTTTGAGCGCTATTGCCCGCACCTGCTTTGTTTTGGCAATCAAGACTATTTCAGTTGTTTTGATTGATTGATTGAAACTTTTATTAGTAGGTTGCACAGTACAGTACATATTCCGTACAATTGACCACTAAATGGTAACACCCCAATAAGTTTTTCAACTTGTTTAAGTCGCGGTTCACGTTAATCAATTCATGGTAAATTGTGCGTACGCTATCCTTCTTTGTGGGGACACTGTTGATTGTCATGTCATGTACGGATCTACTTTGTGGACGCCGTCTCTGCTCCACACGCTGTAAGTTTTTGCTGTCGTCCAGCATTTTGTTTTTTGTTTACTTTGTAGCCAGTTCAGTTTTAAAGTGAGAGTACCAATGATGGTCACACACACACTATAAGTGTGGTGAAATTATTCTCTGCATTTGTCCCATCACCCTTGATCACCCCCGGGGAGGTGAGGGGAGCAGTGAGCAGCAGCGGTGGCCACGCCCGGGAATCATTTCTGGTGATTTAACCCCCAATTCCAACCCTTGATGCTGAGTGCCAAGCAGGGAGGTAATGGCTCCCATTTTTATAGTCTTTGGTATGACTCGGCCGGGGTTTGAACTCATGACCTACCCATCTCAGGGCGGACACTCTAACTTTACTTTTGTTTTGCATAGCCGTCCCTATGCTTCAGTGCCTTTCCCTAGCGGGACTTGCCTTTTCGTTCATTTTTGGTTTAAGCGTTACATACCTTTTTACCTGCTGTGCCTTTCATATTGGGATCACGTCTAATTACATTCAAGAAGGAGTTATTCCGTCTCTAATTCAATTATTTATTTGGGAAACTAACTACTAACGAGAACTAATTTATTTTCAAGTCATTTTCTCAACACTGCTCAAAAACGATAACACCATTTGTGCTGACACGACACATTTTGTTGTTTGTGTAACGTGAGAGGCACTAAGAGTACTTGTCATCAATATGTGATGCTCCTGAGTTGTTTACAGGTCAATGATATGTTGGTTTTTCTTAAAGTTCCACTTTGGCTGCAGAGTTTGTACTCTTCAGTGTGTCAAAGAGCACAGTTTGGATATTAATGCCTCACTAAAAGCACACATAGGTGACAGCAAGGCATACTTGGTCAACAACCACACAGGTTACACTGACGGTGGCGGTATAAAAAAAAAACTTTAACACTCTTACTAATAATGCACCACATTGTGAACCCACACCAGACAAGAATGACAAACACATTTCGGGAGAACATCTGCACCGTAACACAACATAAACACAACAGGACAAATACCCAGAATCCCATGCAGCCCTAACGCTTCCGGGCTACATTATACACCCCCGCTACCAAACCCCGCCCACCTCAACCTCGCACAGAGAGAGAGAGAGAGGGGGGGGGGGGTTGATGTGTGAGGGAGCAGGGTTGGGGTGGGGGCGGAGTTTGGTGGTAGCAGGGGTGTATAATGTAGCCCGGAAGATATACATGTATTTATTTATGATTTAAAATTAGGGATGATGTTTGATAAGAAATGATCAAGTTCAAGCCTATTATCGAATCCTCTTATCAAATCGATTCCTTATCGATTCTCTTATCGAATCCAGATAGGTTGTTGTATATGGAAAAAACCCCACAATATTTGGTTTAACAAAAGCTCACTTTTATTTTATAAGAAAAAAATAAAATAAATAAATAAATATTGACTGTTACCCCCCTAAAAAAATAAAATAAATAAATATTGACTGTTGTTACCCAAAGTATATTAAGTGGGATTTTTCAGAAAAACAAATATATACAGTAACACAAAAACAACCTGTCTCTGTGATCACTATAGGTGTATAGCCATGCCTTGAGACGTTTTTTTCCGGTCCATTATTTTTGCTGCTTTAGTGACATCACAGGAAATGACGTAGCTCAGTCTAATGACTGAGGTACGTCATTTCCTGTGATGTCCCACAGGGCATTTCCTGTGGGACGGGATTCGAATAAAGAACCAACTCTTTTTCTTTACCATACTGGCCTCGATAACGGGAACCGGTTCTCAAAAAGGGATTCGAATCCATGGAATCGGTTATTTTCTTATCGAACGGTTCTTTTCTTATCGAACAACCGGGAGAACCGGTTTCGAACATCATCCCTACTTAAAATCCATACACGTCTTACATAAAGATTGTGAACCATAAACAGCACATCTCGGTCTATTTTCTGCGTATTTCAGTACGACTGATCTGATAACATGGTCAGAATCGTCCCTACGTGACGTGGAGTCTACGGAAATAGCCCAAAACGAAATGTCTGACTGAATTTGTGGCATTTTGTGATGTTTAAACGGCGTTTTCACATACTCTGTGGAGTGTAAATGCAATTGGGTATGGTTTAATGCAGGGGTGCTCACACTTTTTCTGCAGGCGAGCTACTTTTCAATTGATCAAGTCGTGGGGATCTACCTCATTCATATATATAATTTATATTTACTTATTTATGAAATATATGTTTTTGTTAACAAGTTAAAGGTGTTCAATGATAATGCAAGCATGTTTAACACATATAGTTAATATTGTTAATACATTAAAGGTGTTTAATGATAATACAAGTATGTTTAATATATATAGTTAATATTGTTAACAAGTTAAAGGTGGTTAAAAATAATACAAGCATGTTTAACACAAATAGTTAATGTAGAAGTGCAATGAATATGGTGTGAAATTAATATATACATGAAAAAACAAAACAAAAACAGGGTGGTTGGTGGAATGGGTTATTGCACCGAAGAGAAGGCAGTTATGAGGGACAATGGGGCAGTCCGTTCAGGATGGTTATGGCCCTGGGGAAGAAGCTGTTCTTTAGCCTGTTTGTTTTGGTTTTAATGCACCTGTAGCGCTTCCCAGAGGGCAGCAGGTGGAACAGGTCAGAGCCAGGGTGGGTGATGTCCTTGATGATGGCACTGGCTCTGTTGAGGCAGCGGGAGGTGTAGATGTCCGTCAGGGAGGGGAGAGGGCGGCCGATGATCTTCTGAGCCGTCTTGACCACTCTTTGCAGCCTCTCCCTGTCTGCTGCAGTGCAGCTGCCGTACCATACCGTAATACAGTAGGTCAGCAGGCTCTCGAT
Organism: Nerophis lumbriciformis; assembly: GCF_033978685.3. NCBI lineage: Eukaryota > Metazoa > Chordata > Actinopteri > Syngnathiformes > Syngnathidae > Nerophis > Nerophis lumbriciformis. The sequence continues at coordinate 4,350,385 of NC_084585.2, read as the reverse complement.
GGACGAGCGGTAGAAGGTCAGCAGCAGGTCAGGCTTCAGGTTGTACTTCCCGAGGACTCTAAGGAAGTGTAGCCGCTGCTGAGCCTTCTTGATGATTGATGTGGTGTTGACTGTCCAGGAGAAGTCATTAGAGATGTGGACTCCAAGGTACCTGAAGGTGTGGACCCTCTCTACACCCTCGCCGTTGATGTAGAGGGGGGCAGGGCCGGTGCTGCTCCTCCTGAAGTCGACGATGATCTCTCTGGTCTTGCTGGTGTTGAGAGCGAGGTTGTTCTCCGAAGACCAGGCCGTCAGCTTCAAGACCTCCTCTCTGTAGGCAGCCTCGTCACCCCTGGAGATGAGCCCGACCACTGTGGTATCGTCGGCGAACTTGACGGTAAGGGTGTCACTGTGGGCCGGACTGCAGTCATGGGTGTAAAGGCAGTAGAGGAGGGGGCTCAGCACACAGCCCTGTGGGGAGCCGATGCTCAGCGTGCGGGAGGATGAGAGGTGCGGGCCAAGTCTCACATTCTGGGGTCGGTCCGTTAGGAAGTCCCTTATCCAGGCGTTTGTGAGAGGGGGGAGGCCAAGAGTGTCCAGTTTATTGCAGAGTCTGTCCGGGATTATTGTATTGAAGGCAGAGCTACCGTATTTTCCGCACTATAAGGCGCACCGGATTATTAGCCGCACCTTCTATGAATTACATATTTCATAATTTTGTCCACCAATAAGCCGCCCCGGACTATAAGCCGCGCCTACGCTGCGCTAAAGTGAATGTCAAAAAAACGCTGCGCTAAAGTGAATGTCAAAAAAACAGTCAGATAGTTCAGTCAAACTTTAATAATATATTGAAAACCAGCGTTCTAACAACTCTGTCCCAAAATGTACAAATGTGCAATCACAAACATAGTAAAATTCAAAATGGTGTAGAGCAATAGCAACATACCGGTAATGTTGCTCGAACGTTAATGTCACAACACACAACACACAAAATAAACATAGCGCTCACTTTCTGAAGTTATTCTTCATTCGTACCGGTAAATCCTTCGAATTCTTCGTCTTCGGTGTCCGAATTGAAAAGTTGCGCTAGCGTGGCTTCCAAAATGGCGGGCTCCGTCTCTTCGAAATCATCGGATTCAGTGTCGCTGTTGTTGTGCAGCAGTTCTGTGAATCCTGCCTTCCGGAAAGCTCGGACCACAGTTGTGACAGAAATATCTGCCCAGGCATTTATAATCCACTGGCAGATGTTGGCGTATGTTGTCCGGCGTTGTCTGCCCGTCTTAGTGAAGGTGTGTTCGCCTTCGGTCATCCATTTTTCCCACGCAGTTCGCAGTCGTGATTTGAATGCCCTGTTGACACCAATATCCAGCGGTTGGAGTTCTTTGGTTAATCCACCCGGAATGACGGCGAGTGTTGTATTTGTGTGCTTCACTTGTTTTTTGACACCATCTGTGATGTGGGCGCGCATAGAGTCATATATCAACATGGACGGAGCAGCGTGAAAAAAGCCACCCGGCCGCTTCGCGTAAACTTCCCTTAACCACTCGCTCATCTTTTCTTCATCCATCCATCCCTTCGAGTTAGCTTTTATGATGACGCCGGCTGGAAAGGTCTCTTTTGGCAAGGTCTTCCTTTTGAATATGACCATGGGAGGAAGTTTCTGGCCATTAGCATGGCAAGCTAGAACCACAGTGAAGGACGACTTTTCATTCCCAGTGGTGCGAATATTCACCGTACGTGCTCCCGTTGTATCAACAGTGCGGTTCACAGGAATATCAAAAGTCAGTGGAACCTCGTCCATGTTGATAATGTTCTCTGGCCGGATCTTTTTTTCCGCTATCTTCTTTTTACAATATGCACGGAAAGTAGCCAGCTTTTCTTTAAAGTCGTTAGGCAGTTGCTGTGAAACAGTGGTCCGTGTGCGGATGGAGAGATTGCGTCTTTTCATAAACCGAAAACACCAAGAAGCACCACCTTTAAAATCATCCAGGTGAAGTTCGCTTGCTAGCGTTGTTGCCTTCATTCGAATAGTGATGGTGCTGACACTTCTGCTTGCTGCTCTCTGCTCAACAACCCACTGTTCGAGTTCGTCCTCCAACTGTTGCCATCGTGCTTTGTTCCCTCGGAAGCTCTGTTTTGTCTTCTTTACCTGGCGCAGGTCATCTTCTGGCTTCCTCCACCTACGCACCATTGATTCATTTATGTTATATTCTCTTGCTGCTGCTCTATTTCCGTGTTCTTCGGCATGACTTATTGCCTTAAGTTTAAATTCTGCGTTATAAGCGTGTCGTTTAGTAGGAGCCATTTTGTAGTCTGGTCTTTACAGATGTAGACAAACAAAGGAAATGAAACGAAATATCCGCGCGCTTCTTTTTCTTCCGGGGGAGGGCGGTAGCGCTTCCTGTTCTATGGGGGCGGGTGCTTACCTTGGCGGTTGCTTGCGTAGAAGAAGAAGCACTTCCTGTTCTACCGGGAAAAAAGATGGCGGCTGTTTACCGAAGTTGCGAGATCGAAACTTTATGAAAATTAATCGTAATAAAGCGCACCGGGTTATAAGGCGCACTGTCATCTTTTGAGAAAAATTGTGGTTTTTAGGTGCTCCTTATAGTGCGGAAAATACGGTATAGTCCACAGAGAGCATCCAGACGTAGCTCTGCTGCTGCTCCAGGTGGTTCAGAGCAGAGTGGAGAGCAACAGCGATGGCGTCCTCTGTGGACCTGTTCGCCCGGTATGCGAACTGGTGGGGGTCGAAGTCTGGAGGGATATGGTCCTTGATGTGCTGGAGAACAAGTCGCTCGAAGCACTTCACATATAGTTAATATTGTTAACAAGTTAAAGGTGTTTAATGATAATGCAAGCATGTTTAACACATATAGTTAATATTGTTAATAAGTTAAAGGTGTTTAAAGATAATGCAAGCATGTTTAACACATATAGTTAATATTGTTAACAACTTAAAGGTGGTTAAAGATAAAAACAAGCATGTTTAACACATAGTTAATATTGTTAACAACTTAAAGGTGGTTAAAGATAATACAAGCATGTTTAACACATATAGTTAATATTGTTAACAAGTTAAAGGTGTTTAAAGATAATGCAAGCATGTTTAACACATATAGTTAATATTGTTAACAAGTTAAAGGTGTTTAATGATAATACAAGCATATTTAACACATATAGTTAATGTTGTTAACAAGTTAAAGGTGTTTAAAGATAATACAAGCATGTTTAACACATATAGTTAATATTGTTAACAAGTTAAAGGTGTTTAAAGATAATGCAAGCATGTTTAACACATATAGTTAATATTGTTAACAAGTTAAAGGTGTTTAATGATAATACAAGCATGTTTAACACATATAGTTAATATTGTTAACAAGTTAAGGTGTTTAAAGATAATACAAGCATGTTTAACACATATAGTTAATATTGTTAATAAGTTAAAGGTGTTTAAAGATAATGCAAGCATGTTTAACACATATAGTTAATATTGTAAACAAGTTAAAGGTGTTTAATGATAATACAAGTATGTTTAACACATATAGTTAATATTGTTAACAAGTTAAAGGTGTTTAAAGATAATGCAAGCATGTTTAACACATATAGTTAATATTGTTAACAAGTTAAAGGTGTTTAAAGATAATACAGGCATGCTTAACACATTTAGTTAATATTGTTAACAACTTAAAGGTGGTTAAAGATAATACAAGCATGTTTAACACATATAGTTAATATTGTTAATAAGTTAAAGGTGTTTAAAGATAATGCAAGCATGTTTAACACATATAGTTAATATTGTTAACAAGTTAAGGTTTTTAAAGATAATACAGGCATGTTTAACACATATAGATTCCTTTCTTTCATGAAGACAAGAATATAAGTTGGTGTATTACCTGATTGTGATGACTTGCATTGATTGGAATCAGACAGTGGTGCTAAAAACGTCCGCATTTTCGAATGGAGGAGAAAAAAAGTCCTCCTTTCTGTCCAATACCACATGAAAGTGGTTGGTTTTTGGCATCTTATTTGTCCAGCTTCCGTACTCCTTTGTATACACTTTACAAGAAATACATTGTCGGCAAACTCCGTAGCTTGCTAGCTTGTGCGCGCCAGCTTTCTGAGACTCTTATTTTGGTAGCGCAGGCAGGATGAAGCAGAGCTTTTATTGTGCAACTGTGCAGTCGGTCTTTGGAGTTTTGACGACAGGTACGGCGCCAGAGTCTTCACTGCTTTTGGGCTTTTGTAGTTGTGGTGTAAACGAAGCAGAATGTTTGCATCTGCCTTCATTTCAAAGCAGTGTTGTGTTGCCTTCCTTACAGTAAAGCTGCCTCACTTCCAATGCAGCTGGAGAGTTAGCGGGTTAATTAATGCTGGCTTTATCTTATCTGCTGTGTTGCTGAGGGAGAATCCATACTCAACACAGACTCAGTCAATGTGATTGGTCATTAATAGTAATCAGTCAATGTGATTGGTCATTAATAGGAAGGGGAATTAGCTGGACTGGCTTACCTTTTTATCAGATGTGCATTGTAATCCACATCAATGTTTTGGACGTGCGGTCCTCCCTTTGTCATCTTTTCTAACTGGCCAGAAGGAGTCAGTTTATTTCCAGCTGGGCTTTGTTTTGCTCGACCAAGCAGAAAGTTTTAGTATGCTTTCCTCCGCCTCCTCGGATTGGCACGGCTGGGAGGCCAAAAAAAAAATCCTCCCTTTTCCGCCTTCGCTCGCGCACATACAAATGACTTTGGCTGAAGTTTGTTTCACATGCAGCAGGGTAAGTCCACCTCGTCCTCCCGGAGGTAATTGGCGGTAGATTTGTTGTGTAAACCTCAAAACAAGCTTCACAAGTTGACGTAAAGTTTACTAACTGAAGATTTGTAGAAGCTGCTTGCAGAAATTAACATATTTACCAGGCTACGAAATATGGGAGACCGGGCTTTCTGCTCCGCCGCTCCCAGTCTGTGGAACGCTCTCCCTGACCACCTGAGGGCACCACAGACTGTGAATGCCTGCTTAAAAGCCCTTCTTTTTAGATATATGCATACTAGTTATAGCTATTTGGCTGTTCTAGTTTTTATTTTTATTTATTTCTTTATCTTTTTATTCATCAAATGTTTTTAATTTTTTTTAAACATTTTTAATGTTTTATTTTTTTATTTATTTTTATTTATTTATTTTTTTTTTTTTTTTAATGTTTTAATTTTTAATACACTGTAGCACTTTGAGATTGTTTACTCAATATAAAGTGATTTTTACAAATAAAATCTATTATTATTATTATTATTACCAACCAATCACATCGTTGACTCACGGTGGTTCCGTACATACTTCGGTTTTAAAGTACTGAGTTATCCTGTATATCTGATTTATGACACCAAAACACTTCCAAAGTTTGCAAATAAATAGATGTGACCACGCCCAGACCCCTTCCCCATCAACAACAATGCTAATCAAGCAGACTTTGTGAGAGCCAACAACAATTACCTTGGAATAATGACGACCCAGAACCCTATATTTTTGAGCCCGAACACAAAGAGGATGAGCAATACGTTTTAGAAGCCGAGTGCTAACCGGATGCAGCTTACCGTAATAACTAATTCGATTACCATAGTCACTAATTAGATTAACATAGTCACTAATTAGATTATCGTAGTCACTAATTAGATTACCATAGTCACTAATTAGATTATCATAGTCACTAATTAGATTACCATAGTAACCTGATGCAGTTTACCATAGTAACTGATTAGATTACCGTAGTCACTAATTAGATTACCATAGTCACTAATTAGATTACCATAGTAACCTGATGCAGTTTACCGTAGTAACTGATTAGATTACCATAGTCACTAATTAGATTAACATAGTCACTAATTAGATTATCATAGTCACTAATTAGATTACCATAGTCACTAATTAGATTATCATAGTCACTAATTAGATTACCATAGTAACCTGATGCAGTTTACCGTAGTAACTAAATCGATTACCATAGTCACTAATTAGATTAACATAGTCACTAATTAGATTATCATAGTCACTAATTAGATTACCATAGTCACTAATTAGATTATCATAGTTACTAATTAGATTACCATAGTAACCTGATGCAGTTTACCGTAGTAACTGATTAGATTACCGTAGTCACTAATTAGATTATCATAGTCACTAATTAGATTACCATAGTAACCTGATGCAGTTTACCGTAGTAACTGATTATATTACCATAGTCACTAATTAGATTAACATAGTCACTAATTAGATTAACATAGTCACAAATTAGATTATCATAGTCACTAATTAGATTACCATAGTCACTAATTAGATTATCATAGTCACCAATTAGATTACCATAGTAACCTGATGCAGTTTACTGTAGTAACTGATTAGATTACCATAGTCACTAATTAGATTAACATAGTCACTAATTAGATTAACATAGTCACGAATTAGATTATCATAGTCACTAATTAGATTACCATAGTCACTAATTAGATTATCATAGTCACTAATTAGATTACCATAGTAACCTGATGCAGTTTACCGTAGTAACTGATTAGATTACCGTAGTCACTAATTAGATTAACATAGTCACTAATTAGATAAACATAGTCACTAATTAGATTATCATAGTCACTAATTAGATTACCATAGTCACTAATTAGATTATCATAGTCACTAATTAGATTACCATAGTAACCTGATGCAGTTTACCGTAGTAACTGATTAGATTACCGTAGTCACTAATTAGATTATCATAGTCACTAATTAGATTACCATAGTAACCTGATGCAGTTTACCGTAGTAACTGATTAGATTACCATAGTCACTAATTAGATTAACATAGTCACTAATTAGATTATCATAGTCACTAATTAGATTACCATAGTCACTAATTAGATTATTATAGTCACTAATTAGATTACCATAGTAACCTGATGCAGTTTACCGTAGTAACTGATTAGATTACCATTGTAGCTAATTAGATTACCATTGTAACTAATTTGATTACCATAGTAACTAATTAGATTACCATAGTAACTATTTATATTACCATAGTCACTAATTAGATTACCGTAGTAACTGATTCGAGTACCGTAGTAACTGATTAGATTACCATAGTAACTAATTAGATGACCATAGTAACTAATTCGATTACCATAGTAATTGATTCGATTACCATAGTCACTAATTAGATTACCATAGTCACTAATTAGATTACCATAGTAAGCGGATGCAGCTTACCGTAGTAACTGATTAGATTACCATTGTAGCTGATTATATTACCATTGTAACTAATTGGATTACCATAGTAACTAATTAGATTACCATAGTAACTGATTATATTACCATAGTCACTAATTAGATTACCGTAGTAACTGATTCGAGTACCGTAGTAACTGATTAGATTACCATAGTAACTAATTAGATGACCATAGTAACTAATTAGATTACCATAGTAACTGATTAGATTACCATAGTCACTAATTAGATTACCATAGTCACTAATTAGATTACCATAGTAACCGGATGCAGATTACCGTAGTAACTGATTAGATTACCATTGTAGCTGATTAGATTACAATTGTAACTAATTGGATTACCATTGTAACGAATTAGATTACCATAGTAACTGATTATATTACCATAGTCACAAATTAGATTACCGTAGTAACTGATTCGAGTACCATAGTAACTGATTAGATTACCATAGTAACTAATTAGATGACCATAGTAACTAATTAGATTACCATAGTAACTGATTAGATTACCATAGTAACTAATTAGATGACCATAGTAACTAATTAGATTACCATAGTAACTGATTAGATTACCATAGTAACTGATTATATTACCATAGTCACTAATTAGATTACCGTAGTAACTGATTCGAGTACCATAGTAACTGATTAGATTACCATAGTAACTAATTAGATGACCATAGTAACTAATTAGATTACCATACTTACTAATTAGATTACCATAGTAACTGATTAGATGACCATAGTAACTAATTAGATTACTGTAGTAACTGATTCGATTACCATAGTAAATAATTATGGTTACCATAGTAACTAATTAGATTACCATAGTAACTGATTAGATTACTGTAGTCACTAATTCAATTACCATAGTAACTGATTATATTACCATTGTAACTAATTAGATTACCATAGTAACTAATTAGATTACCATAGTAACTGTTTAGATTACCATAATAACTCATTAGATGACTATAGTAACTATTTAGATTACCATAGTAACTGATTAGATTACCATAGTAACTAATTAGATGACCATATTAACTAATTAGATTACCATAGTAACTGATTCGAGTACCGTAGTAACTGATTAGATTACCATAGTAACTGATTAGATGACCATAGTAACTAATTAGATTACCATAGTAACTGATTAGATTACCATAGTCACTAATTAGATTACCATAGTCACTAATTAGATTACCATAGTAACCGGATGCAGATTACCGTAGTAACTGATTATATTACCATTGTAACTAATTAGATTACCATAGTAACTAATTAGATTACCATAGTAACTGTTTAGATTACCATAATAACTAATTAGATGACTATAGTAACTAATTAGATTACCATAGTAACTGATTAGATTACCATAGTAACTAATTAGATGACCATATTAACTAATTAGATTACCATAGTAACTAATTAGATGACCATACTTACTAATTAGATTACCATAGTAACTGATTAGATGACCATAGTAACTAATTAGATTACCGTAGTAACTGATTCGATTACCGTAGTAAATAATTATGGTTACCATAGTAACTAATTAGATTACCATAGTAACTGATTAGATTACTGTAGTCACTAATTCAATTACCATAGTAACTGATTATATTACCATTGTAACTAATTAGATTACCATAGTAACTGTTTAGATTACCATAATAACTAATTAGATGACTATAGTAACTAAATAGATTACCATAGTAACTGATTAGATTACCATAGTAACTAATTAGATGACCATATTAACTAATTAGATTACCATAGTAACTAATTAGATGACCATACTTACTAATTAGATGACCATATTAACTAATTTGATTACCATAGTAACTAATTAGATTACCATAATAACTAGTATATCATGCAGATTGCAAGCATTGAAAGACTTAGTATACAGGTAAAAGCCAGTAAAGTAGAATATTTTGAAAAACTTGATTTATTTCAGTAATTGCATTCAAAAGGTGTAACTTGTACATTATATTTATTCATTGCACACAGACTGATGCATTCAAATGTTTATTTCATTTAATTTTGATGATTTGAAGTGGCAACAAATGAAAATCCAAAATTCCGTGTGTCACAAAATTAGAATATTACTTAAGGCTAATACAAAAAAGGGATTTTTAGAAATGTTGGCCAACTGAAAAGTATGAAAATGAAAAATATGAGCATGTACAATACTCAATACTTGGTTGGAGCTCCTTTTGCCTCAATTACTGCGTTAATGCGGCGTGGCATGGAGTCGATGAGTTTCTGGCACTGCTCAGGTGTTATGAGAGCCCAGGTTGCTCTGATAGTGGCCTTCAACTCTTCTGCGTTTTTGGGTCTGGCATTCTGCATCTTCCTTTTCACAATACCCCACAGATTTTCTATGGGGCTGAGGTCAGGGGAGTTGGCGGGCCAATTTAGAACAGAAATACCATGGTCCGTAAACCAGGCACGGGTAGATTTTGCGCTGTGTGCAGGCGCCAAGTCCTGTTGGAACTTGAAATCTCCATCTCCATAGAGCAGGTCAGCAGCAGGAAGCATGAAGTGCTCTAAAACTTGCTGGTAGACGGCTGCGTTGACCCTGGATCTCAGGAAACAGAGTGGACCGACACCAGCAGATGACATGGCACCCCAAACCATCACCCAACCATGCAAATTTTGCATTTCCTTTGGAAATCGAGGTCCCAGAGTCTGGAGGAAGACAGGAGAGGCACAGGATCCACGTTGCCTGAAGTCTAGTGTAAAGTTTCCACCATCAGTGATGGTTTGGGGTGCCATGTCATCTGCTGGTGTCGGTCCACTCTGTTTCCTGAGATCCAGGGTCAACGCAGCCGTCTACCAGCAAGTTTTAGAGCACTTCATGCTTCCTGCTGCTGACCTGCTCTATGGAGATGGAGATTTCAAGTTCCAACAGGACTTGGCGCCTGCACACAGCGCAAAATCTACCCGTGCCTGGTTTACGGACCATGGTATTTCTGTTCTAAATTGGCCCGCCAACTCCCCTGACCTTAGCCCCATAGAAAATCTGTGGGGTATTGTGAAAAGGAAGATGCAGAATGCCAGACCCAAAAACGCAGAAGAGTTGAAGGCCACTATCAGAGCAACCTGGGCTCTCATAACACCTGAGCAGTGCCAGAAACTCATCGACTCCATGCCACGCCGCATTAACGCAGTAATTGAGGCAAAAGGAGCTCCAACCAAGTATTGAGTATTGTACATGCTCATATTTTTCATTTTCATACTTTTCAGTTGGCCAACATTTCTAAAAATCCCTTTTTTGTATTAGCCTTAAGTAATATTCTAATTTTGTGACACACGGAATTTTGGATTTTCATTTGTTGCCACTTCAAATCATCAAAATTAAATGAAATAAACATTTGAATGCATCAGTCTGTGTGCAATGAATAAATATAATGTACAAGTTACACCTTTTGAATGCAATTACTGAAATAAATCAAGTTTTTCAAAATATTCTAATTTACTGGCTTTTACCTGTAGTTGAAGACTTACGGTCATTAGAAAACATCACTGCATTTTTAGTCTACATTTTTACATTTTTAGTCTACTTTATACCTGCAATATCCTTTCCATCCTTAGCCTTTCCATCCTTTGCGACTGAGCTACTGTGTGGAGCAGTTTCCCTTATGGATCAATAAAGTTTGTCTAAGTCTAAGTCTTAAGTTTCCATCTTAAACCCGTGTCACATGATGTAATCACATGGAATCTCTCTCTTCATGACAGACCAAGATCAACCAGGAGGGTCCCCCCTTGAGAACTGTTCCATGGTCTGTTGAGTGTCGTGAGAACTGTTCCATGGTCTGTTGAGTGGCACCAGCACCAGTCATGTACCAGGTGGTACCAGGGGGAGCGGGAGGCACCATCACAGATGTGATCCCCAAGCAGAAGCACAGCAAGGACACCCGACCCATAGTCGGCGCAGGAGTCCTGGGTCTGGTCCTGGTGATCGCCGCGGTGGCGGCGTGGTCTTACTACATCGCCTCGCTGCGGAAAGCCGAACTGCTGAAGACTCAGCTGCTGGACCTAAACAAAGATGGCTACATCATCCGCAACCAGGGAGGGGCGATTGTCTTCAGAATGGACTTTAGGTGAGTAGCTTTATTTAGTTACTTTTTGCCTACAACAACACACATCTTTCTTTTCCCTGTGCATTCTGAATAATACAACACTGCTAGCAAGTGGTGGCTAACAATGCAAGTAGTGTGGATACAATCTAAAGCAGGGGTGCTCATTACGTCGATCGCGATCTACCGGTCGATCTCGGAGGGTGTGTCAGTCGATCACCAGCCAGGCATTAAAAAAATAGTCCTAAAAATGAGCGATCATAAATCTTCACTATGACGTCACTTTCGTCACCTTGATTGACATTCACGGCACCCGAGGGTCTTCTGAGATGACGCTGGCTGCTGCCAGCCCATTAAAATTACCGACTGGAAGGCGAGAAACACTTTATTTCAACAGACTCTGGCGCCGTACCTGTCGTCAAAACTCCAAAGACCGACTGCACAGTTGCACAATAAAAGCTCTGCTTCATCCTGCCTGCGCTACCAAAATAAGAGTCTCAGAAAGCTGGCGTGCACAAGCTAGCAAGCTGCGGAGTTTGGCGACAATGTATTTCTTGTAAAGTGTATACAAAGGAGTACGGAAGCTGGGCAAATAGGATGCCAAAAACCAACCACTTTCATGTGGTATTGGACAGAAAGGAGGACTCTTTTTCTCCTCCATTCGAAAATGCGGACGTTATCATCACCACTGTCTGATTCCAATCAATGCAAAAGTCATCAGAATCAGGTAATACACCAACTTATATTCTTGTCTTCATGAAAGAAAGGAATCTATATGTGTTAAACATGCTTGTATTATCTTTAACCACCTTTAAGTTGTTAACAATATTAACTATTTGTGTTAAACATGCTTGTATTATCTTTAACCACCTTTAAGTTGTTAACAATATTAACTATGTGTTAAACATGCTTGTATTATCTTTAACCACCTTTAAGTTGTTAACAATATTAACTATATGTGTTAAACATGCTTGTTTTATCTTTAACCACCTTTAAGTTGTTAACAATATTAACTATTTGTGTTAAACATGCTTGTATTATTTTTAACCACCTTTAACTTGTTAACAATATTAACTATGTGTGTTAAACATGCTTGTTTTATCTTTAACCACCTTTAAGTTGTTAACAATATTAACTATTTGTGTTAAACATGTTTGTATTATTTTTAACCACCTTTAACTTGTTAACAATATTAACTATATGTGTTAAACATGCTTGCATTATCTTTAAACACCTTTAACTTGTTAACAATATTAACTATATGTATTAAACATACTTGTATTATCATTAAACACCTTTAATGTATTAACAATATTAACTATATGTGTTAAACATGCTTGCATTATCTTTAACCACCTTTAAGTTGTTAACAATATTAACTATATGTGTTAAACATGCTTGTTTTATCTTTAACCACCTTTAAGTTGTTAACAATATTAACTATTTGTGTTAAACATCCTTGTATTATTTTTAACCACCTTTAACTTGTTAACAATATTAACTATATGTGTTAAACATGCTTGCATTATCTTTAAACACCTTTAACTTGTTAACAATATTAACTATATGTGTTAAACATGCTTGTATTATCTTTAACCACCTTTAAGTTGTTAACAATATTAACTATATGTGTTAAACATGCTTGTTTTATCTTTAACCACCTTTAAGTTGTTAACAATATTAACTATTTGTGTTAAACATGCTTGTATTATTTTTAACCACCTTTAACTTGTTAACAATATTAACTATATGTGTTAAACATGCTTGTATTATCTTTAACCACCTTTAAGTTGTTAACAATATTAACTATTTGTGTTAAACATGCTTGTATTATTTTTAACCACCTTTAACTTGTTAACAATATTAACTATGTGTTAAACATGCTTGTATTATCTTTAAACACCTTTAACTTGTTAACAATATTAACTATATGTGTTAAACATGCTTGTATTATCTTTAACCACCTTTAAGTTGTTAACAATATTAACTATATGTGTTAAACATGCTTGTTTTATCTTTAACCACCTTTAAGTTGTTAACAATATTAACTATTTGTGTTAAACATGCTTGCATTATCTTTAAACACCTTTAACTTGTTAACAATATTAACTATATGTATTAAACATACTTGTATTATCATTAAACACCTTTAATGTATTAACAATATTAACTATATGTGTTAAACATGCTTGCATTATCATTAAACACCTTTAACTTGTTAACAAAAACATATATTTCATAAATAAGTAAATATAAATTATATATATGAATGAGGTAGATCCCCACGACTTGATCAATTGAAAAGTAGCTCGCCTGCAGAAAAAGTGTGAGCACCCCTGATCTAAAGCTATCTAAAAAACCAACAACGTTTCATATCGATGCTGTATGTATATATGTATGTTATTATTGTCTTTATTTGAACAAAAAATCTTAGGGTACATGAAACATATGTTTATTATTGTAATTTAGTCCTTAAATAAAATAGTGAACTTACTAGACAACTTGTCTTTTAGTAGTAAGTAAACAAACAAAGACTCCTAATTAGTCTGCAGTAACAAATTGTCATTTATCTACCTATTATTTTGTCAACATTACGAGGGACAAACTGTAAAAATGTTTTATTAATCCACTTGTTCATTTACTGTTAATATCTGCTTATTTTCTCTTTTAACATGTTCTATCTACACTTCTGTTAAAATGTAATAATCACTTATTCTTCTCTTCTTTGATACTTGACATTAGTTTTGGATGATACCACACATTTAGGTATCGATCCGATACCAAGTCAGATCATACATTGGTCATATTCAAAGTCCTCATGGGGTCGGTACTTTTTAGAGGCGGTACAGTACCGACTATGATTCATTAGTATCGTGGTACTATACTGTACAACCCAAGGGGAAATGCAAACTGAACTTGCAAACTCCACACAGAAATACCCCGAACCCGGGACTCAAACCCAGGACCTTCTCAATCTGAGGCGAGAGCACTGACCACTGCGCCTTGAGAAAATGCATATTGATAGGTCTCAAAAAGTGTCTTTTGAGCATGTCGTGACGGTTTGGGGTTAAGTTTTGAGTATCAGAATTGTAGCCAATGAGTTAGTGTACATGGCGTGTGTAGATGATGTCAATAAACCACACATCCAAAGTACCTGAATTTAATATAGTCTCAAATTGTGGCATAATATCAACTGAAATGTGATTGACGCAAATCCCATAGGGGTGATGGACGGATGGGCAGCGCCTGAGAGCTGCGGCCGGCCACCATAGCCCCCCACTCCCTCCCCTCTGTTGCTAGATATCTGGAGATGTACGTTGTAATATGTATATGTGATTTGCTATGGAGGTTTTTTTTTCCACTCCAGACTGGGCCACCTTGGGAGCCCAGTCTAGATTGTATTTTTTTACTCATCCTTCCCCAGCGTTTTACCTTTTTCCCATCTTTTACGGGGCGCCTTGTGGCGACTGTTGCGTTTTGGACCAGTTGTTCCTCCCAGGGAATTCAAGTCACAATTCGCTCCCAAGTTCTTTCCGACACTTAAAGCTGAGTTGAAAAACCACCAGAGACAGAATAGGTATTTTGTTGTATATTCTCAAAGCTTTGCCAATATACATTGATTGAGACCAGTCTAACCCTAGAACATTCTCTTGCGCCTCCCAAAATGGTCTGTCTTCCCGATCCCACCACCCTCTCTCTCGTCCCATCTCTGTAGACAAAACAAATGCTAGTCAAAACACATTCCAAAGAACTCAAGGTTAACACACACAGTATACTTGCTGACAGAGCATCAAGAGAAGAAATGGAAAGCACGAGCTGTTTTCAAATATGACAAAGAAATGGAAGAAGTACAACTTAAATTCGGATATATGTAAATATCTGCCTCCGACAATTCCCCCTTCAGATCTTCTAAAAAGATCTTTATCACTAGTACAACACTTCTAAAATATGCCCCTCTTTGAGCAAGCTAGTAAAAAATTAAAAGCATAGTTACATGGTAGATAAACGGATGGAATCTATGTCAATGTCGTCACTCATACAGGGAAGTAAACTAGCATTTCTCGAAAGTCACCACTTTGCCTGACCCCCTTCAGTGACATAGCAAACCCAGGTTGTTCAGCAAGCCCCTCAACAGCATCACGAGTCAGGTTGGTCAGTCTCAACAGATTATAAAAAACATAGTTAATGCGTTCTACATTTTTAGTAGCAGTCACAGGGAAAATAGCACCAATTATAGGAAGGTTCTCGAAACCTGCACAGGATTCACACCACAATTTATGTTGTGGTGGGACCCTCCTTGGTTGTCCAATTGCATCAAAGTAAACACCCTCAGGGTTTCTCATCAAATCAAAGGAGCCCGTTACACTCCTCCGAGATAAAACATGGCGTCCTCTGCGGGAAGTTAGAGGCCGCTGAAACAGGAGTTCCAAGGGGTGTTAATTTGGTACCCTCTAGGGTGACTGGGGTCACCAGTCTAACCATAGCACAAAGCCCAACGGCTGACGTCGGGATTCTAATGTACAATCTGTGCTCCCCACAATACCAGAATAAGTCAGCTCGTGCCCAAGGGCCTATCCTTGAGCCATCTATCAGGGTGGTGCACCAGGAGGGGGTAATGTCACCCAATTTGTAGGGGGATGAAGGGGGTCCTGTAAATTGAAAACACGTGTATTTCAGCTTTTAGGCCACAAAGGGAAGAAGTCGGGTGAAATTGTCAACAGGAGGGTGCACACTAACCAACAAATCACAACCTGGCCGTGTGATGTGATCCTATTCAATACGGTGCATATCTTGTAGTACATGCAGTATGTCAACCAGTAATTCGGTTCTTGTAATTCCATTCAATTGTAGTCGTTATTAGTGTGAGCAAAGTTCAGAGTTCTGCTTTTGCTAAAGCAACCTTGAAACTGAACACTGAAATCTATGTTTAACTGTTGGCAGATCGGGGACTTTGGATTTGGACTCTTGCACTAAAGAAGGGGAGCTCCTGAGCTGTGGACGGACCACTGACAGACGTCTCAACTTCTTCATCGAGACGGTGCGGCCCAAGGACACGGTGCAGTGCTACCGTGTGCGTTGGGAGGAACTGGTCCCGGACATTTCTGTCGAGCATGCCATGACGTACAAATTTGCCCACTGGTATGGCGGTGCGGTGTCAGCGATCCAACACTGGCCCATTTCCCTCTCTGGGCAACAGTCTCCAAAACCCTTCGTTACGAGTGACATCTACACAAACCGCAATGAGTTTGGAGGAATCTTGGAGAGCTATTGGCTTTCCTCCAATGCCACGGCAATTAAGATTAATAATTCCGTGCCGTTCCATCTGGGCTGGAATGACACAGAGAAGACGATGTACTTCCAAGCTCGCTACAATGACAGTCCCTTCAAGCCATACCCAGGGGAGGCTCCATGCGCTGAACTTAGTTACCGAGTATGCGTCGGCTCTGATGTGACATCCATACACAAGTACATGGTCCGTCGGTACTTCAACAAACCAAACAAAGTGCCTGCGAAAGCCATGTTTCAGCATCCTATTTGGTCCACATGGGCACTTCATAGGACTGACATTGATCAGGACAAATTTTTGAAGTACGCCGCCAACATCCGCAAGTATAATTTTAACTGTAGCCACTTGGAACTAGATGACCGTTACACGCCCCGCTATGGAGAATTTGAGTTTGACCCAAACAAGTTCCCCAATGCCTCCTCCATGTTTCAAAAGCTCAAATCAGATGGATTTCTTGTGTCCCTCTGGATCCACCCTTTTGTCAACTACGATTCTGAGAACTTCCATACTTGTGTGGAGAGGGGCCTGTTTGTCCGAGAGCCTACAGGCCGTCTGCCAGCTTTGGTACGTTGGAAGAACGGCATCGGTGGGATTGTGGATTTCACAAACCCCGAAGCTCGAGATTGGTTTGCCTCCCAGCTTCGGTCCTTCCGCTTCAGATATGGGGTATCCTCATTCAAATTTGATGCAGGTGAGACCAACTACTTACCGTGGAAGTTCAGTACCAGAACGCCCATCCGGGATCCAAGTTTTTTCACGAGACGCTACACAGAAATGGCTATTCCGTACAACGACAGAGCAGAGCTGCGTAGTGGCTACCAATCGCAGAACATATCCTGCTTCTTCAGGCCTATTGACAGGGACTCTGTGTGGGGCTATGAGTTGGGGCTCAAATCTCTTATTCCCACAGTGCTCACCATCAGCATTCTGGGTTATCAGTTTATTCTACCAGACATGATCGGAGGGAACGCCTATCTGAACCGCACAGATGGAAATAGGGCCTTACCTGACCGAGAACTCTACATACGCTGGCTGGAGTTGTCCGCTTTCATGCCCTCCATGCAGTTTTCCATCCCACCGTGGGCGTATGACAACGAGGTGGTTGAAATAGCTCGCAAATACACCGATCTGCATCAGAGTATTGTGGCGCCACGAGTTCTGGAGCTGGCCGGCGAGGTGCTGGACACCGGCGACCCCATCATACGACCTTTGTGGTGGATTGCCACGGGTGACGAGACGGCCTATAAAATTGACTCCCAATTCCTGATTGGAGATGACCTTATGGTCGCGCCTGTTTTAGAACCGGGGAAGCAAGAGCGTGATATTTACCTCCCCGCTGGCCGCTGGAAGAGCTATAAAGGGGAAAGGTTTGATATCAAAGAGCCACTGCACCTCACAGACTACCCCGTAGACCTGGATGAAATTGCTTACTTTGTTTGGGTCTAGAAGGAAAGGCTTGGTTTGTCACTTTGCAGGGTTTTATTCATTTTGGCAAAGGACGCCTTCGAGGCTCGTTGCAGTTCAGATCTCACCTCAAGTGTTAAATGGTTTTCGAAAAGATCTCAATCATTAATCCTGAATTAACTCATGCATATCTGGCACTATGAGACGGCAAAGGTACTTTAACGTGTAAGTCTGATTTTCAAAAGGGAACACGCTTACTGTGAATCAAGTGCTGTGGAACCTCGATTTACGGACTTATCTTGAACATGGTTCGCAAACTAAAAAGGTTGTATAGTGAAGCAGATTTCCCCGTTAGAAACAATGTGAACATGAATCATTGTTTCTAGCCTTGACAAATGTCCCTATTTTATACAAAATGCACACTTTGAAGACACTATAATGTGTGTATTTACTCCAGATGGTATATATCAGGGGTCCCCAACCTTTTTTCCACCAGGGACCGGTTTAATGTATGCATTATTTTCACGGACCGGCTTTCCATGTATGGCAGATAAAAACAGCAAAAAAATGAGCATGAAAATTCAACTCATTATAACGCTAAAGTGATGGCATTTACTGTATACCAGTGTTTCTTAACCATAGGGCTGGGTCCTAGTGTTGGCCCCCTAGAATGTAATATATCTTTTTTTTTTCAGCTGTAATCCGCATAGGCCACAGCAGTACTTAGTTGCAATACACTTTTCTACCACTTGTGGCAGTAATGACAATATAAAACAAACAAAAGAAGTGTGGCGCTAATGTCGTAGATACATTTCTTAAGCGCAAAAATTATGACTAAAGTGGTGAAGCTGTATTTTCATTTGCACTTTAATTTTGTTGACAGTTTAGTTAAGAAACATATTTATTATTAATTTAGTTTATTTACCGGACTATAAGCCACAGATATATAGGTTGTGAAATAAGTCATTTACACATAAATATTTTATGTTTATTTACATACCTTAAATGTAAACTTTTTATTTTTATTTTATTTTTTTGTCCTGCCCAGCTTCTCAGTGGCCCTCTGTGATGTGGCCCTCAATGAAAACAAGTTTGACCCCCCTGCTTGAGGCAATGCCAACAAAGTAATTGATTTAAGAAAAAAAAGCTTCAATCTTAGTAAAGTGTGGCTCCACCTTTCCAAAAAAATGTGCTAGCTTGATGCTAATATACATTGCTCTGCTACTGACATGCTACCGATTAGCATTAGTGATTTCAACACCTCCAACCGTGTTGATGAAAACTACAACTAAGATGCACGTTGCAATCAAACAGCAAAACATTTATAGTATCAACACTTTTAAGGGCGCAACAAACAACAAAAGACAGCCAGAGCATCTCCTGTTTCATTACATATTATTATATTACAAGCATGCATCATTTTCATTCATACAAAAGCGGCCCTCTGAATTGATTGATTGATTGAAACTGTTATGAGTAGATTGCACAGTACAGTACATATTCCGTACAATTGACCACTAAATGGTAACACCCCAATAAGTTTTTCAACTTGTTTAAGTCGGGGTCCACGTAAATCAATGCATGGTACAAATATATACTATCATCATAATACAGTCATCACACAAGTTAATCATCAGAGTATATGCATTTATTATAAGGCAGTGTTGCGTCGGACCAGTTCTTCCTCCCAGGGAATCTAAGTTACTGGTCAATCCCAAGTTCTTTCGATGACATATATGCTGAGTAATAAGGACCATCAAGACAGAATTGGAATATTTTCAAGTTTTACTAAAGCTTTAGGAGATCAGTTTAACCAATACATTCATATCGGCTACTATAGTTGATCTGACATTCAAACGGAAAAGCCAACTCCTTTGCACACAAAGAAAACCCCCATTTTTTTTGTTTTTGTTTTTTGTTTTTGTCCTGCCCAGCTTCTCAGTGGCCCTCTGTGATGTGGCCCTCAATGAAAACAAGTTTGACACCCCTGATCTAAAAGCTCTTAGACCGAAAAGGTGGCGAATCGAGTCGCTGGTAAATGGAGGTTCCACTGCACAACATAATGCTGCAACCGTGCATTGAAGGAAGGTCAGAAAAGTAACAGTGAGACCTTATTTTCTTATCCAGAATGACTACCACGTATATTTGCACAGTTCAAAGTAGTTATGCATCGGTCATCATTTTAAACTCTTCCTCAGGTATCCTCTTTGTCCAGTTTGAAATGACTACAACACATTTTAATAGCCTGTACTATATTTATCTCATAGTAACTTGCATGTTTTTTCCATTGTTTTAATGTGAACTACAGTATAATGATAATAATGCTGTGTTTGTGTGTGAATCCTATTTATTGGTGTTTTTATTAGGCTGATAAAAAAACATTTCTTCAGATCAACATAAGAATAACTTGTTTGTTTTGGTGCTTTTATTAACAGGAATATGCTGTGATATTAATTGTTTGTATTCTACGTTATTCCTAAAGTGTGGCGTGTGTAAAATGTACATCCCGTCCTCTATTGTAACTATTTCATGAACGTTATGCATATTTATTATGATGTCAAAGTGTTGTGATTGTCAGTACGGATCAGCCTACCTCCTACATGGTGATATTTTACCCATATGGGAGTTTTTTTTGTGAGGGTGGACTTTGCCATGTGGCTTACACATTAACCTCCCAGAGTGTGCCTGTGACATAGTTGCATGCTAACAACACGGCCTATATATAGTCCTTCTCACCCAGCAGCTATTTCTGCCACACATACACGCACACACACACACACACACACACACACACACACACACACACACACACACACACACTCTTGCCACAATCTCATCTTTCTTCCTGCTCCTCACCACGTGGGGGTTGGCCAACAAAATGTCATTTTTTTTTAATGTGATTAAAGAACATGGCTTCTTAGAAATGAGTTGACATCATTTATTGTCTTTAAGTACACTTACAGTACACACTTACAGTACACACTTACAGTACTGATTTTTGGAGCCTTCCCAGCAGGCGCAAGACATTGAAACAACTTTGAGAACTTGTTGATTTAGGTCCTGACGTTGAGCAACTCAAACATTAACGTTGAAACAACATGCTTTTTGACGACGTTTATTCAATGTTAGGTTGATTTATGTGGTCATTTCCCAACCAACATGGTGGATCCAATGTTGCACATCAATGTTGCCTCAATTTGCAACGTTGTTTCAAAGTCAGTTTTAAACAACATGTATGTATGATCAGTGTTGTATCA
>NC_084585.2:4274111-4324111 GCF_033978685.3 Nerophis lumbriciformis | reverse complement strand
CAGGTTCAGCAACAACAACAACTGCTTAGTTTGTGGTGTGAGGCTGCAAACATCCAGGAGGGGGCAGTGTGGTCTCATCCATTTTTCTCCTCACGTCTGTGGGAGAAGGTCCAGATGTTGGAGGAGGACTCAGACAGGTGATGCATGGGCACACACACAACTTGGCAGGACAATTCTTACCCACCTGTGACTCCACCTGTGACTCCACCTGTGTGTCCGTCTGCAGACAGAGCATCAGTGCCTTCACATCTTCCCCTTTTTTTGGTTCTCTTGTCTGGTTCTCTTGTCTGGTTCTCTTATCTGGTTCTCTTGTCTTTGCTAAGTGTGCTTGAGGCTCATAGACGAAGAACACTGGAGAGCAACGTTGTCAGTCAGTCAGCCTGATTAGTTTATTTATTTATTTATTTATTTTTTATTTTTGGTCCTGTCCATCTTTATAGGCAAATCATATTTTTGATGTAGAGGGTAGATGCCCGTATCGGCCGCTCAGATTTACTTTACAAAAGAGAAGTGTAGGATACTTCTCTTGTTGCCTTATTTGTGTTTGACTTTATCAAATGTATTTAATGTTATCATTTGGTGGAGCCGGGCGGGATCAGGAGGGGATGGAAAGAGGTGCATCCTACGTGAAAACAACCAAAGTGTTGAAGTTCAAATCAAACTGTTAGAATAATTGTTTGTAAGTTATCACAAAAAAACTTTGTATTGAAATGAGTTCCAAGGCAAAAAGACAAAAGGCTGTCTTTGAAACCAACCAAGAAGAAGGCTCATAAAAATCCACTGGGACTTCAAAGCGGAGAGATGACAGGATCTGCCCAATTTCCAGACGAACTCTTTTTGAAGTATTTTACAAACTCTTTTTGAACTATTTTATGGAACTCTTTTTGAACTATTTTACGACCTCTCCTTTTGAACTGTTCGGTAACCAAAGGCAACGCTGTTTACGACCCACTTCCCTCTGGAAGCAGCTGTGGTCAGTTGGGGGAGAAAGTCAAATAGAGAAGGAAGAGTGCAATCTTTGGGAAGAGCGTGCTGGAGATTGTAGAAGGATACAATGTCCGGGCGACTCTCCTCAATATATTGAGTCCAAATTGAATTCTGTCTCTGTTTAATTCTTTGCCTCTTGTCTTGTTTAATATATGTCATCAGTGTTTGAACCTGACACAAACATTAAATGAATAAATGATATAATTTACCAAAATGTCCGTTTTTTCTTCCTCTGGTCCAGAATCCACTGCGAGTGACTCTGGAAACAACACAAACATGAACTTTATTAGTACAGTACACTTCAGTGCCATTCTGTACGTCACATGGTAATAGTGGCATCTAGTGGCACAAAGTAGGAACTACACCAAAAACCAAGAGAACAACTCTGCCCAGGACTTACATACTCTATATTGCCAAAAGTATTTGGCCACCTGCCTTGACTCACATATGCAATCCCGTTCCTAACCCATAGGGTTCAATATGACCTTTTGCAGCTATTACAGCTTCAACTCTTCTGGGAAGGCTGTCCACAAGGTTGTGTTTATAGGAATTTTCCACCGTTCTTCCAAAAGCGCATTGGTGAGGTCACACACTGATGCTGGTGGAGAAGGCCTGGCTCTCAGTCTTCGTTCTAGTTCATCCCAAAGGTGTTCTATCGGGTTCAGGTCAGGACTCTGTGCAGGCCAGTCAAGTTCACCCACATCAGACTCTGTCATCCATGTCTTTATGAACCTTGCTCATGTTGGAAGAGGAAGGGGCCCGCTCCAAACTGTTCCCACAAGATTGGGAGTATGGAATTAGTCCAAAATGTTTTGGTATCCTGGAGCATTCAAAGTTCCTTTCACTGGAACTAAAGGGGCCAAGCCCAACTCCTGAAAAACAACCCCACACCATAATTCCTTCCTTCAGTTTTCTTATAATAAAGTTGACTTTGGAATATTTAGGAGCGAGGACTGTATTTGTTGCACAGGTGGCATCCTGTGACAGTTCCACGCTGGAAATCACTGAGAGCTGCCCATTCTTTCACAAGTGCTTGATTTGATACACCGGGCCAAGTGATTAGGACACCGGATTTTCATCATTTGGATGGCTGGCCAAAAACTTTTGACAATATAGTATATTTATGCCGCAATATTAGCATTTTTTCCCCCTCGTCACCTGCGGACGGTAAACCCGGTAAGCGCGGCCCGGTGGTGGTGAGGCGGGCAGACGGCAGCCTGGATAAATAAACAGGAGAGCAGCACTGTGGCCCCCCGCCTGCCCGCCATCCATCAGCGTTACAGCGCCCACTGGCAGCCCAATCGGCCGTTTATGGGCCTGCGGAATGAGCAAAACATCTGCTGGTGCACGTGCTTCAGTGTCATACCACATCGGGATGGAGCGGTGACAAAGTCCACACTGCCTCCTTCTCCAACGTCCAATCAATAACTTTGCAAAGTCCTGAATTGTCATTGAGGAGGGGGCTCGCTTTTCCATTGATTGATGCAAGAGAGGCGAGGACCATTGGTGTGGGCCACTCAGAGGGGGTGTGGGCCCTTCAGAGGGGGTGTGGTCCGTTTAAGAGAAGAGCACAAAGTATCTCTTTGGGAGATCGATGGTTTTCAAATGCAGAGAGAATGTCTTGTCTGGAAGTCAAAGGTCGTCCCTGAAAGCTTCAGTTTTCAAAGTAAGGAGTAGACGATCCTAGCACATGAGTCACGGCCAATTCAAAGTTTTTGGATCAAGCAGCTAGAAAGTTCCAAACATGGGTAAGTGTTGAGAGAATTTGGCATTGTTCCCATCATCCCTTGAAATGGATTGAAATGGGTGTAAAAAGTTCAATGAGTAGGTCATGTGTGACCTTGCTTTGAGCTGGTTGAATAGTTCAGTGACGTGCGGTCACTAGAGGCAGGTGAGGCCCCGCCTCACCTGCCATCATGGAAAGAAAAAAATGTAAAAAGAAAAAAAAAAAAATTAAATTGTTATATGTATCCAGTGATTACAGGTAAAAGCCAGTAAATTAAAATATTTTGAAAAACTTGATTTATTTCAGTAATTGCATTCAAAAGGTGTAACTTGTACATTATATTTATTCATTGCACACAGACTGATGCATTCAAATGTTTATTTCATTTAATTTTGATGATTTGAAGTGGCAACAAATGAAAATCCAAAATTCCGTGTGTCACAAAATTAGAATATTACTTAAGGCTAATACAAAAAAGGGATTTTTAGAAATGTTGGCCAACTGAAAAGTATGAAAATGAAAAATATGAGCATGTACAATACTCAAGACTTGGTTGGAGCTCCTTTTGCCTCAATTACTGCGTTAATGCGGCGTGGCATGGAGTCGATGAGTTTCTGGCACTGCTCAGGTGTTATGAGAGCCCAGGTTGCTCTGATAGTGGCCTTCAACTCTTCTGCGTTTTTGGGTCTGGCATTCTGCATCTTCCTTTTCACAATACCCCACAGATTTTCTATGGGGCTAAGGTCAGGGGAGTTGGCGGGCCAATTTAGAACAGAAATACCATGGTCCGTAAACCAGGCACGGGTAGATTTTGCGCTGTGTGCAGGCGCCAAGTCCTGTTGGAACTTGAAATCTCCATCTCCATAGAGCAGGTCAGCAGCAGGAAGCATGAAGTGCTCTAAAACTTGCTGGTAGACGGCTGCGTTGACCCTGGATCTCAGGAAACAGAGTGGACCGACACCAGCAGATGACATGGCACCCCAAACCATCACCCAACCATGCAAATTTTGCATTTCCTTTGGAAATCGAGGTCCCAGAGTCTGGAGGAAGACAGGAGAGGCACAGGATCCACGTTGCCTGAAGTCTAGTGTAAAGTTTCCACCATCAGTGATGGTTTGGGGTGCCATGTCATCTGCTGGTGTCGGTCCACTCTGTTTCCTGAGATCCAGGGTCAACGCAGCCGTCTACCAGCAAGTTTTAGAGCACTTCATGCTTCCTGCTGCTGACCTGCTCTATGGAGATGGAGATTTCAAGTTCCAACAGGACTTGGCGCCTGCACACAGCGCAAAATCTACCCGTGCCTGGTTTACGGACCATGGTATTTCTGTTCTAAATTGGCCCGCCAACTCCCCTGACCTTAGCCCCATAGAAAATCTGTGGGGTATTGTGAAAAGGAAGATGCAGAATGCCAGACCCAAAAACGCAGAAGAGTTGAAGGCCACTATCAGAGCAACCTGGGCTCTCATAACACCTGAGCAGTGCCAGAAACTCATCGACTCCATGCCACGCCGCATTAACGCAGTAATTGAGGCAAAAGGAGCTCCAACCAAGTATTGAGTATTGTACATGCTCATATTTTTCATTTTCATACTTTTCAGTTGGCCAACATTTCTAAAAATCCCTTTTTTGTATTAGCCTTAAGTAATGTTCTAATTTTGTGACACACGGAATTTTGGATTTTCATTTGTTGCCACTTCAAATCATCAAAATTAAATGAAATAAACATTTGAATGCATCAGTCTGTGTGCAATGAATAAATATAATGTACAAGTTACACCTTTTGAATGCAATTACTGAAATAAATCAAGTTTTTCAAAATATTCTAATTTACTGGCTTTTACCTGTATACTATAAAGTTATTTTCCATTTAACTTCACCAGTTTTAGATTATTTTTCTTCAAAATTGCTGAATTTTCACATTTGCCGTTCAAATACTGAGAAGAGACGGTGCGGTGAACAGCAGCCAGTCGAGGCACGTCACTCAGTGCCTCAACATGGACGGACTCGGCTAACTGCTGGCCTGCTGTGCAGTGAGACTGTATTGCTATATGAACTATATTATACATTTCCATAGTTTAGTTAGCTGAGGTATATAATGTACAGTGTATTTTGTCAACAACTGTATGTGTGTAAAGTATTTCTTGTGCTGAGCGATCATAAAACTGCTGCGAAGACGCACTGGCTGAGGCACGCGTAACCACGCCTCCTGGTGCTTAAGGCACCTTCGCCGCACACTGCACCCCCCCGACGAGAGCGCCACACCAACCAAAGCCCACACCCAAACCCTCCACGTGCAAGACCAAATCCACCCAAAAAAAAGTCACTTAACAAGAAGCCAAAAAGTGCAAAAACAACATTGCTCGCGCCGGAGGAGCCGTGAACGACTGCAAGGACACTACATTAGGTACACCTGCAGACTGCAGCACGGATTTCATATTTCATTCATTCACAACTCCTCCAACACGAACACCACTGTTCCCGCACTTATAAGTAAAGGTAAGACCATAATAACGTTTTTTTTTAATTAAATGTGCTTTTTTGTGTGCTACAGTTTGTATGTGTAAAGTTAAAGTTAAGTTAAAGCAGGGGCGTCACTAGCTTTTAAGGACAGGGGGGGCTTTTCCCCCAGGAGATGCACAGGATGCGAGCGAATGTTACGCACGAGCACAAAACTTCCCAAACGGCTAACAAAGACTTAGAAATTATTCATTGTTATTATTATTATTTTTTTTAAATGCACGGGACGAAATGAAATGCTCCCCAGGACGATGGCTTTTAACCATATATTTTCTTTTTCTTTTTATGTATTTATTCATTTTACATTTTATATTAAATGTCTTGGTTTTTCCTCCCTCTGAAAATCCTATTAAATGTTTAACAAACCATCCTATAATAATAAAACAGCTATTAATGTAACAATACAATAAAACAAATATATTTAATGATGTTTTTTTTCATTATTTTAACAATAGGCTTATGTATATTACTTTATATAGATTCTACAAGAAACACAAAACTTAAAAAAAAAAAAAGATTTACAATTGCACACACAAGGTTTTGTGCAGCTTCACTCATTGTAAAGGAAGATAATGTGCAGGACCGCAGGCAAGGTCGCAGAGAAAATGCGGGCTGGAATTTGAGTGATGTGGGCATTTTCTATATGAACAAGTGGAATGGATTGGATACTGACGCACTAAAGGGGCTCTCTACCTTACGCTACAAAGTGAGGGGAAACAGTGAATAATAACAGGTTATATGATTATTTATTTAAACTCATATTTGGGCCACTTTATAATGAATATGTCGGCATTTATTTGTAAAAAAAAAACAAAAAAACACCAAATTATTTAGATTAGATTAGATTAGATTTATTGGTCCCCTTGGGGAAATTCATTGTCACTGCCGTACATTTAAACACTAGACATTACACATCACACACAAAAAAAAAATAACAAAAAGACATCATACATGACTAACACACATTTACAGGCTTGTCAGACAGGGGGGCTTAAGAATATTTTAGGGGGGCTTTAGCCCCCCTAAAATAGGCCTAACAACGCCAATGAGTTAAAGTACCAATGATTGTCACACACACTAGGTGTGGTGAAATATGTCCTCTGCATTTGACCCATCCCCTTGTTCACCCCCTGGGATGTGAGGGGAGCGCCGCGCCCGGGAATAATTGTTGGTGATTTAACCCCCAATTCCAAGCCTTGATGCTGAGTGCCAAGCAGGGAAGAATGCTGGTATGAGCTTTTAAACATAACCCGTTAACTGCTGCCAATCAAATGGTGAATAAGATACTCTTTAGGGCAGTGTTTCTCAAAGTGTGGGGCGCGCCCCACTGGTGGGGAATAGAGACGTGACAGGTGGGGCGCGAGGAACGGGAGGAAATTTCACTTTAAATTTTTTTTTAAAATTATTATATTCTTAGATTATTTTTTTTTACTATGCTTTCATTTTCTATACACACTGTAAATTACTTTGTGATTCTGTCTGTGAAATCCGCTATATAAATAAATGGAAATTACCGGTACTTATTTTTACTGTAGGCTTTATATTTCTCGGTACGAGCGAAAGTTTGACAGACATAGCAACAGTAACTAATGGGGGCGGGGCTAAGCGGAACAAACTTTCGCGCGGATGGGTAGCAGGCTAATGTGTGGATCACAATTACACAAATATATACATTTGTGACTCGCACCTCAAAGGTCGTCGAGCCAGAGCCAGCGCCTGCAGAGACACAAAAATGTGACGGGCACACACTGTGTCATTCACCGGGAAGCACTCGCGTCAAGGCAGCTCAGCCCCGAACTCAATGAGGTTTTAACATGTTGTGAGCGCGGTAAATTTGATCAAAACACGACCACTGAAAGTGCGACTGTTCTCTGCACTGTGTGAGGAAATGGGAGCTGATCATACAGCCGTGCTGTTTCACAGTGAAGCAAGGTGGCTCTCCCGGGGCAAAGTGCTGTCACTTGCCCTGTCTTGCCAAATGCAAAGTGGCACTTTTATTGTATTTATTATTGAACTTGATGCAAGTTATTTGATTTATTATTGAACTTGATGCAAGTTATAACACTTTTTGATTTATTATTGAACTTGATGCAAGTTATAACACTTTTTTTTATTATTGAACTTGATGCAAGTTATAACACTTTTGTTTTATTTATTATTGAACTTGATGCAAGTTATAACACTTTTTTTGATTTATTATTGAACTTGATGCAAGTTATTTGATTTATTATTGAACTTGATGCAAGTTATAACACTTTTTTTGATTTATTATTGAACTTGATGCAAGTTATAACACTTTTTTTAATTTATTATTGAACTTGATGAAAGTTATAACACTTTTGTTTTATTTATTATTGAACTTGATGCAAGTTATCACACTTTTTTTGATTTATTATTGAACTTGATGCAAGTTATTTGATTTATTATTGAACTTGATGGAAGTTATAACACTTTTTTTGATTTATTATTGAACTTGATGCAAGTTATAACACTTTTTTTGATTTATTATTGAACTTGATGAAAGTTATAACACTTTTGTTTTATTTATTATTGAACTTGATGCAAGTTATAACACTTTTTTTGATTTATTATTGAACTTGATGCAAGTTATTTGATTTATTATTGAACTTGATGCAAGTTATAACACTTTTATTTGATTTATTATTGAACTTGATGCAAGTTATAACACTTTTTTTTAATTATTGAACTTGATGCAAGTTATAACACTTTTGTTTTATTTATTATTGAACTTGATGCAAGTTACAACACTTTTTTTGATTTATTATTGAACTTGATGCAAGTTATTTGATTTATTATTGAACTTGATGCAAGTTATAACACTTTTATTTGATTTATTATTGAACTTGATGCAAGTTATAACACTTTTTTTTTTTTTATTGAACTTGATGCAAGTTATAACACTTTTGTTTTATTTATTATTGAACTTGATGCAAGTTATAACACTTTTTGATTTATTATTGAACTTGATGCAAGTTATAACACTTTTATTTGATTTATTATTGAACTTGATGCAAGTTATAACACTTTTTTTTTATTATTGAACTTGATGCAAGTTATAACACTTTTGTTTTATTTATTATTGAACTTGATGCAAGTTAACACTTTTTTGATTTATTATTGAACTTGATGCAAGTTATTTGATTTATTATTGAACTTGATGCAAGTTATAACACTTTTTGATTTATTATTGAACTTGATGCAAGTTATAACACTTTTTTGATTTATTATTGAACTTGATGCAAGTTATAACACTTTTTTTGATTTATTATTGAACTTGATGCAAGTTATAACACTTATTTAATTTATTATTGAACTTGATGCAAGTTATAACACTTTTTTTGATTTATTATTGAACGTGATGCAAGTTATAACACTTTTTTTGATTTATTGAACTTGATGCAAGTTATAACACTTTTGTTTTATTTATTATTGAACTTGATGCAAGTTATAACACTTTTTTTTATTATTGAACTTGATGCAAGTTATAACACTTTTGTTTTATTTATTATTGAACTTGATGCAAGTTAACACTTTTTTGATTTATTATTGAACTTGATGCAAGTTATTTGATTTATTATTGAACTTGATGCAAGTTATAACACTTTTTGATTTATTATTGAACTTGATGCAAGTTATAACACTTTTTTGATTTATTATTGAACTTGATGCAAGTTATAACACTTTTTTTGATTTATTATTGAACTTGATGCAAGTTATAACACTTATTTAATTTATTATTGAACTTGATGCAAGTTATAACACTTTTTTTGATTTATTATTGAACGTGATGCAAGTTATAACACTTTTTTTGATTTATTATTGAACTTGATGCAAGTTATAACACTTTTTTTGATTTATTATTGAACTTGATGCAAGTTATAACACTTTTGTTTTATTTATTATTGAACTTGATGGAAGTTATTTTATTTATTATTGAACTTGATGCAAGTTATACCACAGCTGCACAGTTATTTTTATTTATTATTGAACTTAATGTTATTTTATGTTATTGAGTTCGAATGTATACAACTTGATGTTCAATAAATTTGAAAATGTTAAAGCTTGGCATTAGCGCTCTGTTGGGGCGATGGGGGCAGGTGGGGCTTGAAAACTCCCCCTTGTCCAAAGTGGGGGATGACAAAAAAAGTTTGAGAACCACTGCTTTAGGGTTCATATGTTTGTAAATCTGACTGTGATGAAGTCAGTGCCTCACCAGTCATGAACCTCACCGCACGTCACTGGAATAGTTTTTTTTTCCTTCACCATGATTAAGGAAGGTTGTTTGGATTGGGTCATACAAGTGAATGCTGTGCATGCAGTAACATGAAAGAACAATTATTATTTGTTTTATGATGTAAACACAGCACGCCTGGACTATTTTCTGACTGGACTCGTGCTGTAGTTTGGACACTCCTTACACAATTTTATTCTGTCACCATTTCAGTCAGGTTTTCGTAGAAATCACAGTACTGTTACTGCTGCTATGAAGTTTATAAATGATGTAACTGAAGCTCTTGACAAGAAGCAGTGCTGTCTGTCCCTCTTTATTGACTTTTCAAAGGCATTTGATACTGTTGATCATAAAGCTACAACTTCTCAGGCACGTTTTGATGAAACGTTCTAGTTTGAAGCACTCTGTAGAGGATGCAATTTGTTTTTTTTTAGCACTAACCCCAAATTGCATTCACTTGAATCGACTTTTACAAACATAAACATTCTTTTAGCCACCAGCCGAGGTCATAAATACACTCAAACATCTATTTTATTTCATAAGACTAAATTGAAAATAAAAGCAAACATGGGAACAACTGTGTGGCTGTTTGTCTTTTAGTTCAGGGCACCTAACGCACAGATCACATATCTATACTAGGCTCTAGGGCAGGGGTGCTCACACTTTTTCTGCAGGCGAGCTACTTTTCAATTGATCAAGTCGTGGGGATCTACCTCATTCATATATATCATTTATATTTACTTATTTATGAAATATATGTTTTTGTTAATAAGTTAAAGGTGTTTGATGATAATGCAAGAATATTTAACACATATAGTTAATATTGTTAATAAATTAAAGATGTTTAATGATAATACAAGTATGTTTAATACATATAGTTAATATTATTAATACGTTAAAGGTGTTTAAAGATAATACAAGCATGTTTAACACATATAGTTAATATTGTTAACAAGTTAAAGGTGTTTAAAGATAATATAAGCATGTTTAACACATATAGTTAATATTTTAACAAGTTAAAGGTGTTTAATGATAATACAAGCATGTTTAATACATATAGTTAATATTATTAATACGTTAAAGGTGTTTAAAGATAATACAAGCATGTTTAACACATATAGTTAATATTGTTAACATGTTAAAGGTGTTTAATGATAATACAAGCATGTTTAACACATATAGTTAATATTGTTAACAAGTTAAGGTGTTTAATGATAATACAAGCATGTTTAACACATATAGTTAATATTGTTAACAACTTAAAGGTGTTTAAAGATAATACAAGCATGTTTAACACATATAGTTAATATTGTTAATAAGTTAAAGGTGTTTAAAGATAATACAAGCATGTTTAACACATATAGTTAATATTGTTAACAAGTTAAGGTGTTTAATGATAATACAAGCATGTTTAACACATATAGTTAATATTGTTAACAACTTAAAGGTGTTTAATGATAATACAAGCATGTTTAACACATATAGTTAATATTGTTAACAACTTAAAGGTGTTTAAAGATAATACAAGCATGTTTAACACATATAGTTAATATTGTTAATAAGTTAAAGGTGTTTAATGATAATACAAGCATGTATAACACAAATAGTTAATATTGTTAATAAGTTAAAGGTGTTTAAAGATAATACAAGCATGTTTAACACATATAGTTAATATTGTTAACAAGTTAAAGGTGTTTAAAGATAATACAAGCATGTTTAACACATATAGTTAATATTGTTAATAAGTTAAAAGTGTTTAAAGATAATACAAGCATGTTTAACATTCCTTTCTTTCATGAAGACAAGAATATAAGTTGGTGTATTACCTGATTGTGATGACTTGCATTGATTGGAATCAGACAGTGGTGCTAAAAACGTCCTCCTTTTCGAATGGAGGAGAAAAAAGTCCTCCTTTCTGTCCAATACCACATGAAAGTGGTTGGTTTTTGGCATCTTATTTGTCCAGCTTCCGTACTCCTTTGTATACACTTTACAAGAAATACATTGTCGGCAAACTCCGTAGCTTGCTAGCTTGTGCACGCCAGCTTTCTGAGACTCTTATTTTGTTAGCGCAACTGTGCAACTGTGCAGTCGGTCTTTGGAGTTTTGACGACAGGTACGGCACCAGAGTCTGTTGAAATAAAGTGTTTCTCGCCTTCCAGTCGGTCATTTTAATGAGCTGGCAGCAGCCAGCGTCATCTCAGAAGACCCTCGGGTGCCGTGAATGTCAATCAAGTGACGAAAGTGACGTCATAGTGAAGATTTATGATCGCTCATTTTTAGGACTATTTTTTTAATGCCTGGCTGGTGATCGACTGACACACCCTCCGAGATCGACCGGTAGCTCGCGATCGACGTAATGAGCACCCCTGCTATAGGGACTATATCCTTCAATTAATAAAATTTTTAATCATTTTAGTACTAAAATATTGTTTGGCTAATTTCATTTTCGATGGCAATGATTTATTTTGTCACAGAGACCATTATTTTCATTTTATTTTACCTTTTATCTTTTTAGTTATGCTGGATTTTATTTGGTTCTATTTATTTTAATAGGTAAAAAAATAAAATGTTTCAACAAAAACAAGTAGAGTGCCCAGTAGAAGCAGTTTTTTTTAATCCTTTTGGAATTGTTTTTAAGTCTGTGAAGAACTTTGTGTTGTAGTTCTTTTATATATGAAAAGTAGGGGTGTCAAAAAATTTTTTATTTTCAAATGAATTGTGATTATTATCCTCCATGGCGACAAATAAAGTGAGTATCTTACAAGTACCATTATCACTGGAGGACGAGGAATAGCTAAACATGCTTCACTACACACCGTAGGAGGATACAATAGCTCACTGCCGTCACAATGTAAACAAACGCCATCCACTGTAATGATACCAAGTACAAGAGAGTATCTAGTCGATACTACTATGATTACATTGATATTTTTTTAGCATCCCCAAAATCTTTATTCCTTTTTCTCTAAATGTATATTATGTTTGTAAACTCAGTAAATCCGTCCCTGGACACATGAGGACTTTGAATATGACCAATGTATGATCCTGTAACTACTTGGTATCGGATCGATACCTAAATTTGTGGTATCATCCAAAACTAATGTAAAGTATCAAAGAAGAGAAGAATGAGTGATTATTACATTTTAAAAGAAGTGTAGATAGAACATGTTAAAACAGAAAATTAGCAGATATTAACAGTAAATGAACAAGTAGATTAATAATCATTTTTTACAGTTTGTCCTTCATAATGTAGACAAAATAATAGGTAGATAAATCGGTAGATATTTTACATATTGCATATTGTTATGAAGGTGTCTGTTACTACATTATATATATATACTTGCAGTGTGTATATTGTACATATTACATATTGTTATGAAGGTGTCTGTTACTGCATTATATATATACTTGCAGTGTGTATATTGAAATATTACATATTGTTATGAAGGTGTCTGTTACTACATTATATATATATACTTGCAATGTGTATATTGTACATATTACATATTGTTATGTAGGTGTCTGTTACTATGTTTTATATATATACTTGCAGTGTGTATATTGTACATATTACATATTGTTATGAAGGTGTCTGTTACTATGTTTTATATATATACTTGCAGTGTGTATATTGTACATATTACATATTGTTATGAAGGTGTCTGTTACTACATTATATGTATACTTGCAGTGTGTATATTGTACATATTACATATTGTTATGAAGGTGTCTGTTACTACATTATATATATACTTGCAGTGTGTATATTGTACATATTGTTATGAAGGTGTCTGTTACTACATTATATATATGCTTGCAGTGTGTATATTGTACATATCACATATTGTTATGAAGGTGTCTGTTGCTACATTATATATATACTTGCAGTGTGTATATTGTACATATCACATATTGTTATGAAAGTGTCTGTTACTACATTATATATATATATATATATATATATATATATATATATATATACTTGCAGTGTGTATATTGTATATATTACATATTGTTATGAAGGTGTCTGTTAGTACATTATATATATACTTGCAGTGTGTATATTGTACATATTACATATTGTTATGAAGGTGTCTGTTACTACATTATATGTATATATTCTTGCAGTGTGTATATTGTACATATTGCATATTGTTATGAAGGTGTCTGTTACTACATTATATATATACTTGCAGTGTGTATATTGTACATATTACATATTGTTATGAAGGTGTCTGTTACTACATTATATATATACTTGCAGTGTGTATATTGTACATATTACATATTGTTATGAAGGTGTCTGTTACTACATTATATATATGCTTGCAGTGTGTATATTGTACATATTACATATTGTTATGAAGGTGTCTGTTACTACATTATATATATGCTTGCAGTGTGTATATTGTACATATCACATATTGTTATGAAGGCGTCTGTTACTACATTATATATATACTTGCAGTGTGTATATTGTACATATTACATATTGTTATGAAGGTGTCTGTTACTACATCATATATATATACTTGCAGTGTGTATATTGTACATATTACATATTGTTATGAAGGTGTCTGTTACTACATTATATATATATACTTGCAGTGTGTATATTGTACATATTACATATTGTTTTGAAGGTGTCTGTTACTACACTATATATATACTTGCAGTGTGTATATTGTACATATTACATATTGTTATGAAGGTGTCTGTTACTACATTATATATATACTTGCAGTGTGTATATTGTACATATTACATATTGTTATGAAGGTGTCTGTTACTACATTATATATATACTTGCAGTGTGTATATTGTACATATTACATATTGTTATGAAGGTGTCTGTTGCTACATTATATATATACTTGCAGTGTGTATATAAAACGTTGATTGAGGGTTTTGAAGCAGTTTTAGAGACTTTGAAGGCGACAACGGTGACTCCTATTATCCGCATCTGATGCAAGTTCCGTTAAGTTGAGGCCAGTAACTACTTGGCAGCAGCGGTGGACAAAAGGTAGCAAAGGCCGCGTCCGCCGAGGAAGGGAATGAATCCAAGTGGTCCAAGGTTAATGGTGGCTTAGAAGAAAATGGATCCAGTGCCAGGGGTGTGCTGACAGGTGATTTGACAAGAGCGAAGGCACTCCATCAATCTCACCTTGCCCCCCCCCCCCCACCCCTCCCCCGCCCGGCCACGGCAGCCAGGGGGCGCCAGGTGTCACGCCGCTCTGACCCCGTGCGGGTCTCCAGGCAGCCCACCTGCTGTCAGCCTCCAGCTCGGCCCTATGGCCCCGGAGGCGACGGCGTGGCGTCACGCTCCGGCGACGTAACGAATGTGCGATCGGAAGATAGTGGACTGTGACAGGCGGCGCCGGACGTGTCTCGCCAAAATCAAACCTGTTGTCGCTTCGGGCGTCCTTGACTTGCTGTGACAGTTTCCCGACACAAGAAAGGCTTTTTTTTTTCATGATACTGTAAGAGATTCACACCAATATCAGGCCTTGTTAGTACGTGCTAGGGTTGGACTAAAGCATCACAATACTAATTCATCATATTCGGTACTATACCGCCTCTAAAAAGTACCGGTCCCTTTTTTTTTTTAACAGGCATGACGCCGCGTGGTCGTCACGTGGTGACATTGCTGGTTTTGCGAGCAGAGGAGCATGTTCGGCAGTGCACACACACGGAGTACTTACAAGCAGACACAGAGTGTAGACAGACATTTTGGTGTAAAAAGTAAAGATAAAGGTGAAGTTATAAAAAGTTTTAGCTACTACTACTCCTGGCCTCCATGACGACAAATAAAGTATTTTGACTTCCTTTTGTTTTGTTCCACTACTACCTCGTTTTGTTCCACTACTTCCTTTTGTTTTGTTCCACTACTTCCTCTTGTTTTGTTTCACAACTTCCTCTTGTTTTGTTCCACTACTTCCTCTTGTTTAGTCCCACTACTTCCTTTTGTTTTGTCCCACTACTTTCATTTGTTTTGTTCCACTACTTCCTTTTTATTGTTCCACTACTACCTTGTTTTGTTCCACTACTTCCTCTTGTTTTGTTCCACTACTTCCTCTTGTTTAGTCCCACTACTTCCTTTTGTTTTGTCCCACTACTTCCTCTTGTTTTGTTCCACTACTTCCTCTTGTGTTGTTCCACTACTTCCTTTTGTTTTGTTTCACAACTTCCTCTTGTTTTGTTCCACTAATTCCTCTTGTTTAGTCCCACTACTTCCTTTTGTTTTGTCCCACTACTTCCGTTTGTTTTGTTCCACTACTTCCTTTCTTTTTGTTCCACTACTACCTTGTTTTGTTCCACTACTT
The DNA here is from genome assembly GCF_033978685.3 of Nerophis lumbriciformis. Lineage (NCBI taxonomy): Eukaryota > Metazoa > Chordata > Actinopteri > Syngnathiformes > Syngnathidae > Nerophis > Nerophis lumbriciformis. The sequence goes on along the minus strand of NC_084585.2, from coordinate 4,308,303 downwards.
CCTCTTGTTTTGTTCCACTACTTACTCTTGTTTTGTTTCACAACTTCCTCCTGTTTTGTTCCACTACTTCCTCTTGTTTAGTCCCACTACTTCCTTTTGTTTTGTCCCACTACTTCCGTTTATTTTGTTCCACTACTTCCTTTTTTTGTTCCACTAATACCTTGTTTAGTCCCACTACTTCCTTTTGTTTTGTCCCACTACTTCCGTTTGTTTTGTTCCACTACTTCCTTTTTTTGTTCCACTACTACCTCGTTTTGTTCCACTACTTCCTCTTGTGTTGTTCCACTACTTCCTCTTGTGTTGTTCCACTACTTCCTTTTGTTTTGTTTCACAACTTCCTCTTGTTTTGTTCCACTACTTCCTCTTGTTCAGTCCCACTACTTCCTTTTGTTTTGTCCCACTACTTCCGTTTGTTTTGTTCCACTACTTGCTTTTTTTTGTTCCACTACTACCTCGTTTTGTTCCACTACTTCCTCTTGTTTTGTTCCACTACTTCCTCTTGTGTTGTTCCACTACTTCCTTTTAATCAAACCTGTTGTCGCTTCGGGCGTCCTTGACTTGCTGTGACAGTTTCCCGACACAAGAAGGGCTTTTTTTTTCATGATACTGTAAGAGATTCACACCAATATCAGGCCTTGTTAGTACGTGCTAGGGTTGGACTAAAGCATCACAATACTAATTCATCATATTCGGTACTATACCGCCTCTAAAAAGTACCGGTCCCTTTTTTTTTTTTAACAGGCATGACGCCGCGTGGTCGTCACGTGGTGACATTGCTGGTTTTGCGAGCAGAGGAGCATGTTCGGCAGTGCACACACACGGAGTACTTACAAGCAGACACAGAGTGTAGACAGACATTTTGGTGTAAAAAGTAAAGATAAAGGTGAAGTTATAAAAAGTTTTAGCTACTACTAATCCTGGCCTCCATGACGACAAATAAAGTATTTTGACTTCTTTTTGTTTTGTTCCACTACTACCTCGTTTTGTTCCACTACTTCCTCTTGTTTTGTTCCACTACTTCCTCTTGTGTTGTTCCACTACTTCCTTTTGTTTTGTTTCACAACTTCCTCTTGTTTTGTTCCACTACTTCCTCTTGTTTAGTCCCACTACTTCCTTTTGTTTTGTCCCACTACTTCCGTTTGTTTTGTTCCACTACTACCTTGTTTTGTTCCACTACTACCTCGTTTTGTTCCACTACTTCCTCTTGTTTTGTTCCACTACTTCCTTTTGTTTTGTTCCACTACTTCCTCTTGTTTTGTTTCACAACTTCCTCTTGTTTTGTTCCACTACTTCCTCTTGTTTAGTCCCACTACTTCCTTTTGTTTTGTCCCACTACTTTCATTTGTTTTGTTCCACTACTTCCTTTTTATTGTTCCACTACTACCTTGTTTTGTTCCACTACTTCCTCTTGTTTTGTTCCACTACTTCCTCTTGTTTAGTCCCACTACTTCCTTTTGTTTTGTCCCACTACTTCCTCTTGTTTTGTTCCACTACTTCCTCTTGTGTTGTTCCACTACTTCCTTTTGTTTTGTTTCACAACTTCCTCTTGTTTTGTTCCACTAATTCCTCTTGTTTAGTCCCACTACTTCCTTTTGTTTTGTCCCACTACTTCCGTTTGTTTTGTTCCACTACTTCCTTTCTTTTTGTTCCACTACTACCTTGTTTTGTTCCACTACTTCCTCTTGTTTTGTTCCACTACTTACTCTTGTTTTGTTTCACAACTTCCTCCTGTTTTGTTCCACTACTTCCTCTTGTTTAGTCCCACTACTTCCTTTTGTTTTGTCCCACTACTTCCGTTTATTTTGTTCCACTACTTCCTTTTTTTGTTCCACTACTACCTTGTTTAGTCCCACTACTTCCTTTTGTTTTGTCCCACTACTTCCGTTTGTTTTGTTCCACTACTTCCTTTTTTTTGTTCCACTACTACCTCGTTTTGTTCCACTACTTCCTCTTGTGTTGTTCCACTACTTCCTCTTGTGTTGTTCCACTACTTCCTCTTGTTTTGTTCCACTACTTCCTCTTGTTTTGTTTCACAACTTCCTCTTGTTTTGTTCCACTACTTCCTCTTGTTCAGTCCCACTACTTCCTTTTGTTTTGTCCCACTACTTCCGTTTGTTTTGTTCCACTACTTCCTTTTTTTTGTTCCACTACTACCTCGTTTTGTTCCACTACTTCCTCTTGTTTTGTTCCACTACTTCCTCTTGTGTTGTTCCACTACTTCCTTTTAATCAAACCTGTTGTCGCTTCGGGCGTCCTTGACATGCTGAGACAGTTTCCCGACACAAGAAGGTTTTTTTTTTTCATGATACTGTAAGAGATTCACACCAATATCAGGCCTTGTTAGTACGTGCTAGGGTTGGACTAAAGCATCACAATACTAATTCATCATATTCGGTACTATACCGCCTCTAAAAAGTACCGGTCCCTTTTTTCTTTTAACAGGCATGACGCCGCGTGGTCGTCACGTGGTGACATTGCTGGTTTTGCGAGCATAGGAGCATGTTCGGCAGTGCACACACACAGAGTACTTACAAGCAGACACAGAGTGTAGACTGAAATTTTGGTGTAAAAAGTAAAGATAAAGGTGAAGTTATAAAAAGTTTTAGCTACTACTAATCCTGGCCTCCATGACGACAAATAAAGTATTTTGACTTCTTTTTGTTTTGTTCCACTACTACCTCGTTTTGTTCCACTACTTCCTCTTGTTTTGTTCCACTACTTCCTCTTGTGTTGTTCCACTACTTCCTTTTGTTTTGTTTCACAACTTCCTCTTGTTTTGTTCCACTACTTCCTCTTGGATAGTCCCACTACTTCCTTTTGTTTTGTCCCACTACTTCCGTTTGTTTTGTTCCACTACTTCCTTTTTTTGTTGTTCCACTACTACCTCGTTTTGTTCCACTACTTCCTCTTGTTTTGTTCCACTACTTCCTCTTGTGTTGTTCCACTACTTCCTTTTAATTTGTTCCACTACGTCCTCTTGTTTTGTTTCACAACTTCCTCTTGTTTTGTTCCACTACTTCCTCTTGTTTAGTCCCACTACTTCCTTTTGTTTTGTCCCACTACTTCCGTTTGTTTTGTTCCACTACTTCCTTTTTTTGTTCCACTACTACCTCGTTTTGTTCCAATACTTCCTCTTGTTTTGTTCCACTACTTCCTCTTGTGTTGTTCCACTACTTCCTTTTAATTTGTTCCACTACGTCCTCTTGTTTTGTTTCACAACTTCCTCTTGTTTTGTTCCACTACTTCCTCTTGTTTAGTCCCACTACTTCCTTTTGTTTGTCCCACTACTTCCTCTTGTTTTGTTCCACTACTTCCTTTTTTTGTTCCACTACTACCTTGTTTTGTTCCACTAATTCCTCTTGTTTTGTTCCACTACTTCCTCTTGTGTTGTTCCACTACTTCCTTTTGTTTTGTTCCACTACTTCCTCTTGTTTTGTTTCACAACTTCCTCTTGTTTAGTCCCACTACTTCCTTTTGTTTTGTCCCACTACTTCCGTTTGTTTTGTTCCACTACTTCCTTTTTTTGTTCCACTACTACCTTGTTTTGTTCCACTACTTCCTCTTATTTTGTTCCACTACTTACTCTTGTGTTGTTCCACTACTTCCTTTTGTTTTGTTCCACTACTTCCTCTTGTTTTGTTTCACAACTTCCTCTTGTTTTGTTCTACTACTTCCTCTTGTTTAGTCCCACTACTTCCTTTTGTTTTGTCCCACTACTTCCGTTTGTTTTGTTCCACTACTTCCTTTTGTTTTGTCCCACTACTACTTCCGTTTGTTTTGTTCCACTACTTCCTTTTTTTTTGTTCCACTACTACCTCGTTTTGTTCCACTACTTCCTCTTGTGTTGTTCCACTACTTCCTTTTGTTTTGTTTCACAACTTCCTCTTGTTTTGTTCCACTACTTCCTCTTGTTTAGTCCCACTACTTCCTTTTGTTTTGTCCCACTACTTCCATTTGTTTTGTTCCACTACTTCCTTTTTTTTGTTCCACTACTACCTTGTTTTGTTCCACTACTTCCTCTCGTTTTGTTCCACTACTTACTCTTGTGTTGTTCCACTACTTCCTTTTGTTTTGTTCCACTACTTCCTCTTGTTTTGTTTCACAACTTCCTCTTGTTTTGTTCCACTACTTCCTCTTGTTTAGTCCCACTACTTCCTTTTGTTTTGTCCCACTACTTCCGTTTGTTTTGTTCCACTACTTCCTTTTTTGTTCCACTACTACCTTGTTTTGTTCCACTACTTCCTCTTGTTTTGTTCCACTACTTACTCTTGTGTTGTTCCACTACTTCCTTTTGTTTTGTTCCACTACTTCCTCTTGTTTTGTTTCACAACTTCCTCTTGTTTTGTTCCACTACTTCCTCTTGTTTAGTCCCACTACTTCCTTTTGTTTTGTCCCACTACTTCCGTTTTTTTTGTTCCACTACTTCCTTTTTTTGTTCCACTACTACCTCATTTTGTTTCACTACTTCCTCTTGTTTTGTTCCACTACTTACTCTTGTGTTGTTCCACTACTTCCTTTTGTTTTGTTCCACTACTTCCTCTTGTGTTGTTTGACAACTTCCTCTTGTTTTGTTCCACTACTTCCTCTTGTTTAGTCCCACTACTTCCTTTTGTTTTGTCCCACTACTTCCGTTTGTTTTGTTCCACTACTTCTTTTTTTGTTCCACTACTACCTTGTTTTGTTCCACTACTTCCTCTTGTTTTGTTCCACTACTTACTCTTGTGTTGTTCCACTACTTCCGTATGTTTTGTTCCACTACTTCCTCTTGTTTTGTTTCACAACTTTCTCTTGTTTTGTTCCACTACTTCCTCTTGTTTAGTCCCACTACTTCCTTTTGTTTTGTCCCACTACTTCCGTTTGTTTTGTTCCACTACTTCCTTTTTTGTTTGTTCCACTACTACCTCGTTTTGTTCAACTACTTCCTCTTGTTTTGTTCCACTACTTCCTCTTGTGTTGTTCCACTACTTCCTTTTAATTTGTTCCACTACGTCCTCTTGTTTTGTTTCACAACTTCCTCTTGTTTTGTGCCACTACTTCCTCTTGTTTTGTCCCACTACTTCCTTTTGTTTTGTCCCACTACTTCCGTTTGCTTTGTTCCACTACTTCCTTTTTTTTTTGTTCCACTACTTTCTCTTGTTTCTTACAAATATTATTATCACTGGAGTACGAGGAATAGCTAAACATGCTTCACTACACACGGTAAATCTCCACTGTGTAGGATGGGAAGCGACATGAAGGTGCTCTGTTTCTTTGATGTATTGTAATCAACAGAAATATATTGTTTTGACCCGAGAACTACAAAGCGGAGAGGAAGCAGGACCAGACTCCCCTCCAGGCACCGCTTCTTTGAACTGTTTTACGACCTTTTCTTGGAACTGTTCTGTAACCAAAGGCGACGGCTGTTTACGACCCCCCTCCCTTAGAAACAGCTGTCGCCATGTAATCAAGGAAAGTCCAAATAGAAGAGGAGGCGTACAATCTTTCGCCGGAGCGTGGTGAGACAGTCCAGACGTCTCTCCTCAATTGAGCCAAATATAATTCTGTCTGTTTAATTCCTTGCTTCTTGTCTTGTTTAATAGATGTCATCAGTGTTTGAACCTGACAAATAAACATATGTTTCATGTACCCTAATTATTGGCTTCATTATCAAATGAAGCCAATATTGCCATTTTTTTGCCATTTAGAAAAGTATCAAAAAGCATGGAAATGCATACCAAAATATTGGTATGGGGACATTTTCATGTACCCTAAGATTTGTTTGTTAAAATAAAGTCAATAATGACATTTCTGTGGTCCCCTTTATTTAGAAAAGTATGGAAATACATACAAAAATATTGGTATGGGGACCACCCTAGTACGTGCATGTGTTGTTTTATTACCCCGAGTGGTGCAAAGGCCCCTGGGAGTGTGGGCGTGTCACGTTTCAACCCGACATAAAGTCCCTGTCACAAATCCCCGGGGGGGCCACCAGGCCTGGAGGCACCAAAGTAAATATTTCTGTTCCTGATGGCGGCCATCCAGTTGTAACATCCTCCTCCTGTGGAAGCTACCAGCAGCCGGCCATTTGTCACAAAGTAATTATAGAATTATCGATTGGCAAGCAATTAACACCTCTCTTCTCTTCCTCCTCCTCGTCTTTTAATTTGGACCCGCAGAGAGGAGGAGTAACACCTTCAATCCTGACGGCTCCTCCTCAAGTGAATATGGCGGCGGGGACAAAGTGGCTCCTCTTTTTCTGCCTCTGATGGGACTTTCCAACACAGCCTGGGAAGAAATCATTCCAAAGTTCAAACGGTATTGAACTACGATTGTTCACCGTCTTCCTGCTGTTGGATGGCAACCATGAAAGTTCACCTTTGGAACATGTGGGTGGGATGGTTTGGTCCCTTGGTCCCTGCTCTCTGGGTGGCTGGGGCCACTCTTTGGCTCCCACAGCAGAGAAGCCCAGACTTCCCTCTCCCCAGCCACTTGGTCCAGCTCCTCCTGGGGGAACCCGAGGCGTTCCCAGGCCAGCCGGGAGACATAATCTTCCCAACGTGTCCTGGGTCTTCCCCGTGCCCTAAACACCTCCCTAGGGAGGCGTTCGGGTGGCATCCTGACCAGATGCCCGAACCACCTCATCTGGCTCCTCTCCATGTGGAGGAGCAGCGGCTTTACTCTGAGTTCCTCCCGGATGACAGATCTTCTCACCCTATCTCTAAGGGAGAGACCCGCCACCCGGCGGAGGAAACTCATTTCGGCCGCTTGTACCCGTGATCTTGTCCTTTCGGTCATAACCCAAAGCTCATGACCATAGGTGAGGATGGGAACGTAGATTGACCGGTAAATTGAGAGCTTTGCCTTCCGGCTCAGCTCCTTCTTCAAACGGTATTTAACTACGATTGTTCACCGTCTTCCTGCTGTTGGATGGCGACCATGAAACTTCACCTTTGGAACATGTGGGTGGGATGGTTTGGTCCCTTGGTCCCTGCTGGTCTGGGTGGCTGGGGCCACTCTTTGGCTCCCACAGCAGAGAAGCCCAGACTTCCCTCTCCCCAGCCACTTGGTCCAGCTCGAGGCGTTCCCAGGCCAGCCGGGAGACAGAGTCTTCCCAACGTGTCCTGGGTCTTCCCCGTGGCCTCTTTCCGGTTGGACGTGCCCTAAACACCTCCCTAGGGAGGCGTTTGGGTGGCATCCTGACCAGATGCCCAAACCACCTCATCTGGCTCCTCTCCATGTGGAGGAGCAGCGGCTTTAATCTGAGTCCCTCCCGGATGACAGAGCTTCTCACCCTATCTCTAAGGGAGAGACCCGCCACCCGGCGGAGGAAACTCATTTGGGCCGCTTGTACCCGTTATCTTGTCCTTTCGGTCATGACCCAAAGCTCATGACCATAGGTGAGGATGGGAACGTAGATCGACCGGTAAATTGAGAGCTTTGCCTTCCGGCTCAGCTCCTTCTTCACCACAACGGATCGATACAGCGTCCGCATTACTGAAGACGCCGCACCGATCCGCCTGTCGATCTCACCATCCACTCTTCCCTCACTTGTGAACAAGACTCCCAGGTACTTGAACTTCTCCACTTGGGGCAGGGTCTCCTCGCCAGCCCGCAGATGGCACTCCACCCTTTTCCGGGCGAGAACCATGGACTCGGGACTTGGAAGGCCATTCTAAAACATTTATTGTAGCCTGATTTAGCCATTCCTTTACCACTTTTACGTGTGTTTGGGGTCATTGTCCTGTTGGAACACCCAACTGTGCCCAAGACCCAACCTCCGGGCTGATGATTTTAGCTTGTCCTGAAGAATTTGGAGGTAATCCTCCTTTTTCATTGTCCCATTTAAAGCACCAGTTTCATTGGCAGCAAAACAGGCCCAGAGCATAATACTACCACCACCGCTTGTACCCGTGATCTTGTCCTTTCGGTCATAACCCAAAGCTCATGACCATAGGTGAGGATGGGAACGTAGATCGACCGGTAAATTGAGAGCTTTGCCTTCCGGCTCAGCTCCTTCTTCACCACAACGGATCGATATAGCGTCCGCATTACTGAATTCGCCGCACCGATCCGCCTGTCGATCTCACCATCTACTTTTCCCTCACTCGTGAACAAGACTCCGAGGTACTTGAACTCCTCCACTTGGGGCAGGGTCTCCTCGCCAGCCTGCAGATGGCACTCCACCCTTTTCCGGGCAAGAACCATGGACTCGGGACTTGGAAGGCCATTCTAAAACATTTATTGTAGCCTGATTTAGCCATTCCTTTACCACTTTTACGTGTGTTTGGAGTCATTGTCCTGTTGGAACACCCAACTGTGCCCAAGACCCAACCTCCGGGCTGATGATTTTAGTTTGTCCTGAAGAATTTGGAGGTAATCCTCCTTTTTCATTGTCCCATTTAAAGCACCAGTTTCATTGGCAGTAAAACAGGCCCAGAGGTCCGGTGGCCATGGATGAAGTGCTGGCTGTCCAGAGTCGGGACCTGGGGTGGACCACTCGCCTGTGCATCGGTTGGGGACATCTCTGCGCTGCTGACCCGTCTCCGCTTGGGATGGTTTCCTGCTGGCCCCACTATGGACTGGACTCTCACAATATTATGTTAGATCCACTATGGACTAGACTCTCATACTATTATGTTAGATCCACTATGGACTGGACTCTCACTATTATGTTAGATCCACTATGGACTGGACTCTCACACTATTATGTTAGATCCACTATGGACTGGACTCTCATACTATTTTGTTGGATCCACTATGGACTGGACTCTCACTATTATGTTAGATCCACTATGGACTGGTCTCTCACACTATTATGTTAGATCCACTATGGACTGGACTCTCATACTATTATGTTAGATCCACTATGGACTAGACTCTCATACTATTATGTTAGATCCACTATGGACTGGACTCTCACTATTATGTTAGATCCACTATGGACTGGACTCTCACACTATTATGTTAGATCCACTATGGACTGGACTCTCACTGTTATGTTAGATCCACTATGGACTGGACTCTCACTATTATGTTAGATCCACTATGGACTGGACTCTCACTATTATGTTAGATCCACTATGGACTGGACTCTCACACTATTATGTTAGATCCACTATGGACTGGACTCTCATACTATTTTGTTAGATCCACTATGGACTGGACTCTCACTATTATGTTAGATCCACTATGGACTGGTCTCTCACACTATTATGTTAGATCCACTATGGACTGGACTCTCATACTATTATGTTAGATCCACTATGGACTAGACTCTCATACTATTATGTTAGATCCACTATGGACTGGACTCTCACTATTATGTTAGATCCACTATGGACTGGACTCTCACACTATTATGTTAGATCCACTATGGACTGGACTCTCACTGTTATGTTAGATCCACTATGGACTGGACTCTCACACTATTATGTTAGATCCACTATGGACTGGACTCTCACACTATTATATTAGATCCACTATAGTTTGAACAATAACCTCATGAGAATCATCGTCCTCTACAGTGGACATTTGTTTTGTGGCCAGTTCCTTTTATCAGACTAACACACTTCTGGGGGAAATAGCCTTGTTATGCAAAACACCAACTAAGTCATTTTGTAAGACATTTATTATGCAAACGATGGCATTTTAAAGTAAAGGAGTGCCGCCGTTACGACGGGCCCCGGTTATGGATGTTGCACGTTTCTCCGGTTTAATGGGAGTTTTGTCAACAGGGCTACAGTCGCCAATGAAGCACATTCAATTCCACAGCTGCCTCGCCGGAAAATGATAAGAAGCTGCCGTGGAGTGGACCTCGTTTGGTGGGAAATTGGGGGACAATTTGAGGCCGTCGCGGGACCTTTTCCTTCCATGGAATGTTGATCAATAGTTCCTCCTGGGGCTCCGTTCAAACACACGTGCAGCAATACTCCCTCTTGAAAAAAAACCACTCTGCTATTGACCTGTTTTTCCTGCCCCGCAGCCCCTTCTTATTTTCTCAAAGAAGGCGTTCCCCAGGAGACGGACATTGTTGTGGCTTTTATGGCTTCCCAGACTCCGTTTCCATTGCATGAAAAGCCTGCGATGCATTTTGTCGAGAGTTTATTGGCCTTTGCCATGTTTCCTTCTCGCCAACGTGTCTGTTCATCTGCATTTTTTGATGTTCCACATCTTTCGTTTGGCCTCGGTGAAAGGCCTTTGGACTCGATCAATACCGCATATTATTGCATTTATGAATCCACTGTAATGATACTAAGTACAGGAGCGTATCTTGTCACTACTACTATGGTAACATCGATATTTTTTATCATCACACAATCTTTTTTCCAGTCCATAGTGGATCTAACATAATAGTGTGAGAGTCCAGTCCATAGTGGATCTAACATAATAGTGTGAGAGTCCAGTCCATAGTGGATCTAACATAATAGTGTGAGAGTCCAGTCCATAGTGGATCTAACATAATAGTGAGAGTCCAGTCCATAGTGGATCTAACATAATAGTGAGAGTCCAGTCCATAGTGGATCTAACATAATAGTGTGAGAGTCCAGTCCATAATGGATCTAACATAATAGTGAGGGTCCAGTCCATAGTGGATCTAACATAATAGTGAGAGTCCAGTCCATACTGGATCTAACATAATAGTGTGAGAGTCCAGTCCATAGTGGATCTAACATAATAGTGTGAGAGTCCAGTCCATAGTGGCTCTAACATAATAGTGTGAGAGTCCAGTCCATAGTGGATCTGACATAATAGTGTGAGAGTCCAGTCCATAGTGGATCTAACATAATAGTGTGAGAGTCCAGTCCATAGTGGATCTAACATAATAGTGTGAGAGTCCAGTCCATAGTGGATCTAACATAATAGTGTGAGAGTCCTGTCCATAGTGGATCTAACATAATAGTGTGAGAGTCCAGTCCATAGTGGATCTAACATAATAGTGTGAGAGTCCAGTCCATAGTGGATCTAACATAATAGTGAGAGTCCAGTCCATAGTGGATCTGACATAATAGTGTGAGAGTCCAGTCCATAGTGGATCTAACATAATAGTGTGAGAGTCCAGTCCATAGTGGATCTAACATAATAGTGTGAGAGTCCAGTCCATAGTGGATCTAACATAATAGTGTGAGAGTCCAGTCCATTGTGGATCTAACATAATAGTGTGAGAGTCCAGTCCATAGTGGATCTAACATAATAGTGAGAGTCCAGTCCATAGTGGATCTAACATAATAGTGTGAGAGTCCAGTCCATAGTGGATCTAACATAATATTGTGAGGGTCCAGTCCATAGTGGATCTGACATAATAGTGTGAGAGTCCAGTCCATAGTGGATCTAACATAATAGTGTGAGAGTCCAGTCCATAGTGGATCGAACATAATAGTGTGAGAGTCCAGTCCATAGTGGATCTAACATAATAGTGTGAGAGTCCTGTCCATAGTGGATCTAACATAATAGTGTGAGAGTCCAGTCCATAGTGGATCTAACATAATAGTGTGAGAGTCCAGTCCATAGTGGATCTAACATAATAGTGAGAGTCCAGTCCATAGTGGATCTAACATAATAGTGAGAGTCCAGTCCATAGTGGATCGAACATAATAGTGTGAGAGTCCAGTCCATGGTGGATCTAACATAATAATGTGAGAGTCCAGTCCATAGTGGATCTAACATAATAGTGTGAGAGTCCAGTCCATGGTGGATCTAACATAATAGTGTGAGAGTCCAGTCCATAGTGGATCTAACATAATAGTGAGAGTACAGTCCATAGTGGATCTAACATAATAGTGATAGTCCAGTCCATAGTGGATCTAACATAATAGTGTGAGAGTCCAGTCCATAGTGGATCTAACATAATAGTGTGAGAGTCCAGTCCATAGTGGATCTAACATAATAGTGATAGTCCAGTCCATAGTGGATCTAACATAATAGTGTGAGAGTCCAGTCCATAGTGGATCTAACATAATAGTGTGAGAGTCCAGTCCATAGTGGATCTAACATAATAGTGAGAGTCCAGTCCATAGTGGATCTAACATAATATTGTGAGAGTCCAGGCAATAGTGGATCTAACATAATAGTGAGAGTCCAGTCCATAGTGGATCTAACATAATAGTGTGAGAGTCCAGTCCATAGTGGATCTAACATAATAGTAAGAGTCCAGTCCATAGTGGATCTAACATAATAGTGTGAGAGTCCAGTCCATAGTGGATCTAACATAATAGTGTGAGAGTCCAGTCCATAGTGGATCTAACATAATAGTGAGAGTCCAGTCCATAGTGGATCAAACATAATAGTGAGAGTACAGTCCATAGTGGATCTAACATAATAGTGAGAGTCCAGTCCATAGTGGATCTAACATAATAGTGAGAGTCCAGTCCATAGTGGATCTAACATAATAGTGAGAGTCCAGTCCATAGTGGATCTAACATAATAGTGAGAGTCCAGTCCATAGTGGATCTAACATAATAGTGTGAGGGTCCAGTCCATAGTGGATCTGACATAATAGTGTGAGAGTCCTGTCCATAGTGGATCTAACATAATAGTGTGAGAGTCCAGTCCATAGTGGATCTAGCATAATAGTGTGAGAGTCCAGTCCATAGTGGATCTAACATAATAGTGTGAGAGTCCAGTCCATAGTGGATCTAACATAATAGTGATAGTCCAGTCCATAGTGGATCTAACATAATAGTGTGAGAGTCCAGTCCATAGTGGATCTAACATAATAGTGTGAGAGTCCAGTCCATAGTGGATCTAACATAATAGTGAGAGTCCAGTCCATAGTGGATCTAACATAATAGTGATAGTCCAGTCCATAGTGGATCTAACATAATAGTGTGAGAGTCCAGTCCATAGTGGATCTAACATAATAGTGTGAGAGTCCAGTCCATAGTGTATCCAACATAATTTTTTGATGTTCCACATCTTTCATTTGGCCTCGGTGAAAGGCCTTTGGACTCGATCAATACCGCGTATTATTGCATTTATGAACTTCTGCAAAAGCTGAACAATACAGACTAAGGTTGTACGGTATACCGGTACTAGTATAGTATCGCGGTACTAATGCATCTTATTCAGTACTATACTCTGTTTGAAAAGTACCAGTTCATTGCTGGTTTTAGGAGCAGAGGAGCATGTTCGGCAGCGCGCACACACAGAGTACTTACAAACAGACAGTGTGTAGACAGAAAAGGGAGAATGGATGCATTTTGGTGTAAAAACTGCCGATAAAGGTGAAGTAATAACACTGAAACACCCTCAGGAAGAGGTGCTTTAAGACAATTCCCAGTTTTTTGGGACATTTTCCCCATTCAAAATGAATTATCCATTTTTCAAACGTCCACCACTCCCACACTTTTCAACCAATTCAAACCATTCCACCTTCAACACATTCAACTCATCCTGGACATTCAAAGAACCATTTTTCCACGTTCATGACATTTCCAGGACTTCCTTCTTTTTTTCTAACCTTGTTTCCGATCTTTTTTTTTTCCAACTGTCAAAACATTCCTCTTAGTCAGGACAAAAACCCAAGCTGGTTTAAGAACTTAAAAAAATTCCCGGTTTTCCCCGAAATTCCGTAATACCATTTTTCATTTAAAAAACTGTTACTACTTCAACATTTCTTGAACGATTTAAACAATTCCAACACCAACCAATTCAGCTCATTCAGGCATTTATGCTTTTAATCGTTTTCAAAAAAATCCTGCTTTTCCCCAAATTTCCAGGAAGTTCCCATTGAAATGAATGGGACCTTTTTCCAGGTTGTACAATTCCCACATTTTTTAACCTATTCAAACCATTCCAACATCAACACATTCCACTCTTCCTGGACATTCAAACTAAAATGTTCCCAAGTTCCAAACCCATCCATCCATCCAATTTCTACCACTTGTCCCTTTTCAAATTCCGGTTTGATTGATTGATTGGGACTTGTATTAGTAGATTGCACAGTACAGTACATATTCCGTACAATTGACCACTAAATGGTAACACCCAAATACGTTTTCAACTTGTTTAAGTCAGGGTCCACATTAATCAATTCATGGTATGGTCCATCCATCCATCTTCTTCCGCTTATCCGAGGTCTGGTCGCGGGGGCAGCAGCCTAAGCAGGGAAGCCCAGACTTTCCTCTCCCCAGCCACTTCGTCCAGCTCTTCCCGGGGGATCCCGAGGCGTTCCCAGGCCAGCCGGGAGACATACTCTTCCCAACTTGTCCTGGGTCTTCCCCGTGGCCTCCTACTGGTTGGACGTGCCCTAAACACCTCCCGAGGGAGGCGTTCGGGTGGCATCCTGACCAGATGCCCGAACCACCTATTCTGGCTCCTCTCGATGTGGAGGAGCAGTGGCTTTACTTTGAGCTCCCCTCGGATGGCAGAGCTTCTCACCCTATCTCTAAGTGGCCTAGTGGTTAGAGTGTCCGTCCTGAGATCGGTAGGTTGGGAGTTCAAATCCCGGCCGAGTCATACCAAAGACTATAAAAATGGGACCCATTACCTCCCTGCTTGGCACTCAGCATCAAGGGTTGGAATTGGGGGTTAAATCACCAAAATGATTCCCGGGCGCAGCCACCGCTGCTGCCCACTGCTCCCCTCACCTCCCAGGGGGTGATCAAGGGTGATGGGTCAAATGCAGAGAATAATTTCGCCACACCTAGTGTGTGTGTGACAATCATTGGTACTTTAACTTTTAACTTTAACTTTAAGGGAGAGCCCCGCCACCCGGCGGAGGAAACTCATTTCGGCCGCCTGTACCCGTGATCTTGTCCTTTCGGTCATAACCCAAAGCTCATGACCAGAGGTAAGGATGGGAACGTAGATCGACCGGTAAATTGAGAGCTTTGCCTTCCGGCTCAGCTCCTTCTTCACCACAACGGATCGATACAGCGTCCGCATTACTGACGATGCCGCACCGATCCGCCTGTCGATCTCACGATCCACTTTTCCCTCACTCGTGAACAAGACTCCTAGGTACTTGAACTCCTCCACTTGGGGCAGGGTCTCCTCCCCAACCCCGGAGATGGCACTCCACCCTTTTCCGGGCGAGAACCATGGACTCGGACTTGGAGGTGCTGATTCTCATCCCAGTCGCTTCACACTCGGCTGCGAACCGATCCAGCGAGAGCTGGCCAGATGAAGCCATCAGGACCACATCATCTGCAAAAAGCAGAGACCTAATCCTGCAGCCACCAAACCGGATCCCCTCAACGCCTTGACTGCGCCTAGAAATTCTGTCCATAAAAGTTATGAACAGAAACTCATTTCGGCCGCCTGTACCCGTGATCTTGTCCTTTCGGTCATAACCCAAAGCTCATGACCATAGGTAAGGATGGGAACGTAGATCGACCGGTAAATTCTTCACCACAACGGATCGATACAGCGTCCGCATTACTGAAGATGCCGCACCGATCCGCCTGTCGATCTCACGATCCACCTTTCCCTCACTCATGAACAAGACTCCTAGGTACTTGAACTCCTCCACTTGGGGCAGGGTCTCCTCCCCAACCCCGGAGATGGCACTCCACCCTTTTCCGGGCGAGAACCATGGACTCGGACTTGGAGGTGCTGATTCTCATCCCAGTCGCTTCACACTCGGCTGCGAACCGATCCAGCGAGAGCTGGCCAGATGAAGCCATCAGGACCACATCATCTGCAAAAAGCAGAGACCTAATCCTGCAGCCACCAAACCGGATCCCCTCAACGCCTTGACTGTGCCTAGAAATTCTGTCCATAAAAGTTATGAACAGAATCGGTGACAAAGGGCAGCCTTGGCGGAGTCCATGGTATGGTTTTCCTGGAAATTCAAACTATTCTTACATTCATACTACATTCTGTCAGCATTTCAGTTCAACTTCAGCATTGAAGCATTCACACGCAATTCCTTCAGGAATTGCCTCGTCTAGTTATCGATATAAAAGTCATTTTCCAAACACTGCATTTTTTTTTACAGCATTCCTACAACCGAACTCTTTCATCGTCTGCTGTCATTGCTGTTAATAAATCCATGAACTCATTTCAAACAGGTGCAGACATTGAGAGCGTGGCGAGAGGAAAGGACAAAGATCTATGTTTCATCTTGCAACAGTTCTGTGCAAATTGAGCCCATTGTGCCGGGTTTTCTTGATGTCAAGACCAAATGAGTCTCCCCGGGGGAGTGGAACTCATCTCAGGCATTTAAAGCTCTAATTTGCACAAACTGTGATTTCAAATGAAAGTTGCAAAAGGAGAGTTGTTAGGTCACATAGCAGTCATTAGCGAGGGGAGATCTAAAAACAAGCAACGATTGAATTGAATCAGTTGGTGGAAACTTTCCTCCATAAATCAGTGCACCATCCAAAGATCAATTCACCCGGCCAATAATGCAATGAAGTCGCTTCTTTGCATTTTGCATAGTCTTAGATCAAATGCGGGTCTTACAGTATGTCGAAACACAATTGGATTAGTTTTTCGAGGAATGCAATAATCTCGGCGTTGGCTTAAATAATTGATGCTTGTTCTCGCATGGCAAACGTCAATTGTTGGCTGCAAACTTTGATGACATTTGCATGATTCAACACTTTGATTGTATTCTGCATTGGAGACGGTCGTAGATACAAGTGTATCTACGACGGATACTGCGATACAAAATAGTCTCTCTCTTTTTGATGAAATAACATTAGAGGAACTATTACGGCGTGTAAGTGGGATAAAACAAACAACATGTTTACTTGACCCACTTCCTGGGAAACTTATCAAGGAGCTTTTTGTATTATTAGGTCCATCAGTGCTAAATATTATAAACTTATCACTTTCCTCTGGCACTGTTCCCCTAGCATTCAAGAAAGCGGTTATTCATCCTCTGCTCAAAAGACCTAACCTTGATCCTGACCTCATGGTAAACCACCTTCCCTTTATTTCGAAAATCCTCGAACAAATTGTCGCACAGCAGCTAAATGAACACTTAGTGTCTAACAATCTCTGTGAACCTTTTCAATCCGGTTTCAGGGCAAATCACTCTACGGAGACAGCCGTCGCAAAAATGACTAATGATCTACTGCTAACGATGGATTCTGATGCGTCATCTATGTTGCTGCTTCTTGATCTTAGCGCTGCTTTCGATACCGTCGATCATAATATTTTATTAGAGCGTATCAAAACACGTATTGGTATGTCAGACTTAGCTTTGTCGTGGTTTAACTCTTATCTTACTGACAGGATGCAATGCGTCTCCCATAGTAATGTGACCTCGGACTATGTTAAGGTAACGTGCGGAGTTCCTCAGGGTTCGGTTCTTGGCCCTGCACTCCTTTACATGCTGCCGCTAGGCGACATCATACGCAAATACGGTGTTAGCTTTCATTGTTATGCTGATGACAGCCAACTCTACATGCCCCTAAAGCTGACCAACACGCCGGATTGTAGTCAGCTGGAGGCGTGTCTTAATGAAATTAAACAATGGATGTCCGCTAACTTCTTGCAACTCAACGCCGAGAAAACGGAAATGCTGATTATCGGTCCTGCTAAATACTGACATTTATTTAATAATACCACCTTAACATTTGACAACCAAACAATTACACAAGGCGAATCAGTAAAGAATGTGCGTATTATTTTCGACCCAACTCTCTCCTTTGAGTCACACATTAAGAGTGTTACTAAAACGGCCTTCTTTCATCTCCGTAATATCGCTAAAATTCGTTCTATTTTATCCACTAGCGACGCTGAGATCATTATTCATGCGTTCGTTACGTCTCGTCTCGACTACTGTAACGTATTATTTTCGGGTCTCCCTATGTCTAGCATTAAAAGACTACAATTGGTACAAAATGCGGGCTGCTAGACTTTTGACAAGAACAAGAAAGTTTGATCATATTACGCCTATACTGGCTCACCTGCACTGGCTTCCTGTGCACTTAAGATGTGACTTTAAGGTTTTACTACCTACGTATAAAATTCTACACGGTCTAGCTCCGTCCTATCTTGCCGATTGTATTGTACCATATGTCCCGGCAAGAAATCTGCGTTCAAAGAACTCCGGCTCATTAGTGATTCCCAGAGCTCAAAAAAAGTCTGCGGGCTATAGAGCGTTTTCTATTGGGGCTCCAGTACTATGGAATGCCCTCCCGGTAACAATTAGAGATGCTACCTCAGTAGAAGCATTTAAGTCCCATCTTAAAACTCATTTGTATACTTTAGCCTTTAAATAGCCCCCCTGTTAGACCAGTTGATCTGCCGTTTCTTTTCTTTTCTCCTCTGCTCCCCTTTTCCTTGTGGAGGGGGGCGGGGGCACAGGTCCGGTGGCCATGGATGAAGTGCTGGCTGTCCAGAGTCGGGACCCGGGGTGGACCGCTCGCCTGTGCATCGGCTGGGAACATCTCTGCGCTGCTGACCCGTCTCCGCTCGGGATGGTGTCCTGCTGGCCCCACTATGGACTGGACTCTTACTATTATGTTGAATCCACTATGGACTGGACTCTCACAATATTATGTCAGACCCACTCGACATCCATTGCTTTCGGTCTCCCCTAGAGGGAGGATGTCGTTGTGGCTTGTGCAGCCCTTTGAGACACTTGTGATTTAGGGCTATATAAATAAACATTGATTGATTGATTGATGAATTGATTAACGTGGACTTAAACAAGTTGAAAAACTTATTGGGGTGTTACCATTTAGTGGTCAATTGTACGGAATATGTACTGTACTGTGTAATCTACTAATACAAGTCTCAATCAATCAATCAATCAATCAATCAATCAGTCTATAGTGACCACTCAAGGGAAACAAAGAAAGTGACCGCTATAGACAGGTGGCCACTATACGCAGGTTGGCCACCATTTTTTTGTTCGGTAACGTCACATCTCTAGTCAGTTAACAAACCTTACTGAGTTATGCCACGTTAAATATCACAGAAAATCAGATATCCACATGAATGGATGACGAATCAGTTCGCAGCCGAGTGTGAAGCGACCGGGATGAAAATCAGCACCTCCGAGTTCGAGTCCATGGTGGAGTGCCATCTCCGGCTTGCGGAGGAGATCTTGCATCAAGTGGTGAAGTTTAAATACCTCGGAGTCTTGTTCACGAGTGAGGGAAGAGTGGATCGTTGCGGCGTCAGCATCGGTCCGTCGTGGTGAACGAGCTGAGCCGGAAGGCAAAGCTCTCACTTTACAGGCCGATCTACGCTCTCATCCTCACCTATGGTCATGAGCTTTGGGTTATGACTGAAAGGACAAGATCACGGGTACAAGCGGCCCAAATGAGTTTCCTCCGCCGGGTGGCGGGTCTCTCCCTTAGAGATAGGGTGAGAAGATCTGTCATCCGGGAGGAGCTCAGAGTAAAGCCGCTGCTCCTCCACATGGAGAGGAGCCAGATGAGGTGTTCCGGGCATCTGGTCAGGATGCCCCAACGGACGCCTCCCTGAGGGGGTATTTAGGGCAAGTCAGACCGGTTGGAGGCCACAGAGAAGACCCAGGACACGTTGGGGGGGACTGTGTCTCCCAGCTGACCTGGGAACGCCTCGGGATGCCCCAGGCGGAGCTAGACGAAGTGGCTGGGGAGAGGGAAGTGTGTGCTTCTCTGCTTACTCTGCTGCTCCTGAGACCCGACATCAGATCAATCAATCAATCAATCAAAGTTTATTTGTATAGGCCTTAATCACAAGTGTCTCAAAGGGCTGCACAAGCCAGATCGACATCCTCGGCTCAGATCCCACATCAGGGCAAGAAAAAAACTCAACCCAATGGGCACAACAAGAAACCTTAGAGGGGACCGCATATGTGGGGCCCCCTACCCTGGGCGACCGGTGCAATGGATGTGGAGTGGATCTAGTTAATGGTGTGAGAGTCCAGTCCATAGTGGATCTAACATAATAGTGTGAGAGTCCAGTCCATAGTGGATCTAACATAATAGTGTGAGAGTCCAGTCCATAGTGGATCTAACATAATAGTGAGAGTCCAGTCCATAGTGGATCTAACATAATAGTGTGAGAGTCCAGTCCATAGTGGATCTAACATAATAGTGAGAGCCCAGTCCATAGTTGATCTAACATAATAGTGAGAGTCCAGTCCATGGTGGATCTAACATAATAGTGTGAGAGTCCAGTCCATAGTGGATCTAACATAATAGTGAGAGCCCAGTCCATAGTTGATCTAACATGATAGTGAGAGTCCAGGCCATAGTGGATCTAACATAATAGTGAGAGTCCAGTCCATAGTGGATCTAACATAATAGTGAGAGCCCAGTCCATAGTGGATCTAACATAATAGTGAGAGTCCAGTCCATAGTGGATCTAACATAATAGTGAGAGTCCAGTCCATAGTGGATCTAACATAATAATGAGAGCCCAGTCCGTAGTGGATCTAACATAATAATGAGAGTCCAGTCCATAGTGGATCTAACATAATAGTGTGAGAGTCCAGTCCGTAGTGGATCTAACATAATAGTGAGAGTCCAGTCCATAGTGGGTCTAGCAGGGGATCATCTTGAGTGGAGACAAGTCAGCAGCGCAGAGACGTCCCCAACTGTTACACCGTTGAGTGGTCCACCCCGGTTCCCGACTTTGAACAGCTAGCGCAACTTTGTGGTCACCTGATGACTTCTCCACGCAGGAGAGGCGGGCAGAGCAGAAAAGAGACGGCACATCAACTGGTCTATTTAAAGGCTAGAGTATACAAATGAGTTTTAAGATGGTACTACTGAAGTAGCATCTCTAACTGTGACTGGTAGAACATTCCAGAGCCCCAATAGAAATAGCCGGCAGACTTTTTTGGGGGGCTCTGGGAATCACTAATCACTTATCCCAGATAAGCAAAAGAAGATGAATGGATGGATGGATGCATCTCGTCTTTATTGTGCGACTACAACTCCGGCATATGGCTCTGTAATTTCATAACGTCATTCTGCCCTGTAGCCTCAGCGGCTACTTTCCATGTATTTACATTAGAGCACTTCATCATGATGTGACAATGACAAAAAGGTGTAAGTTTAGAAGCAATTAGCCGCAATGTGACGTTAAAACCTCAGGAGCTGCTGATCAGTCCGCCGCCCCTATAGGCTGCGGCGTAGGCGTCGTACAGTATAATTCACCTGCTTTGCATAATTGACAAATGGGGAATACTAGATTACATCGGCCAGACAGGTAGGTCAGAATATCATTTATCCTCTTTATATCGTTATAATGACTTAATGAATTAGTGTCTTGAGGAACTACTAAATGAGGACGAGAAGGGGCTCGGAGACTCAAATTGGCCGGCTTTCTGGAGTGGGCGGGACGAAATAGGGAACGGGACGGAGCGAGGGCCCGCCGGCGCGACATGGCGGAACACGGCGCCGCTCTTGTTCCCAGCTGAGGCGGGACCTGTGAGCGAAATCGCCGGCCCACCCCCGACACTCGCCTTCCAAGCACTCATTTTCCACATGATTAGCTCGCCACCTGTCCTCCGACTGCCCCTTGGCCTCCGGGTCAAGCACGTCACGGCGGCGTTTAGCACTGGCAAAGGTTCTCTCCCAGACGTGCTTAATCAGTGTGGAGCTCATTGAAAGATCTCTCAATGATGAACTCTGATGAAAGGAAACAAATACAGTCCTGGTCAAAAGTGTCTTATCGTCCAATCATTTCTACAACTCTTATTTTTTTGTGATGTAGTGATTGGAGCACATACTTGTTGGTCACAAAAAAACAGTTTGCTTCTTTTATGAATTTATTATGGGTCTACTGAAAATGTGCTGGGTCAAAAGTATACATACTTTTAAACCAGTTGATCTGCCGTTTCTTTTCTGCTCTGCCCCTCTCTCCTTCGTGGAGAGGGGGGACACACAGATCCGCTAGCTGTCCAAAGATGGGACCCAAGGTGGACCACTCATCTGTGCATCAATTGGGGACGTCTCTGTGCTGCTGACCTGTCTCCACTCAAGATGATCTCCTGCTGGCCCCACTATGGACTGGACTCTCACTATTATGTTAGATCCACTATGGACTGGACTCTCACACTATTATGTTAGATCCACTATGGACTGGACTCTCACTATTATATTAGATCCACTATGGACTGGAATCTCACTATTATGTTAAATCCACTATGGACTGGACTCCCACTATTATGTTAGATCCACTATGGACTGGACTCTTACTATTATGTTAGATCCACTATGGACTGGACTCTCACTATTATGTTAGATCAACTATGGACTGGACTCTCACTATTATGCTAGATCCACTATGGACTGGACTCTCACTATTATGTTAGATCCACTATGGACTGGACTCTCACTATTATGTTAGATCCACTATGGACTGGACTCTCACACTAATATGTTAGATCCACTATGGACTGGACTCTCACTATTATGTTAGATCCACTATGGACTGGACTCTCACACTATTATGTTAGATCCACTAAGGACTGGACTCTCACAATATTATGTTAGATCCACTATGGACTGGACTCTCACACTATTATGTTAGATCCACTATGGACTGGACTCTCACAATATTATGTTAGATCCACTATGGACTGGACTCTCACTATTATGTTAGATCCACTATGGACTGGACTCCCACTATTATGCTAGATCGACTATGGACTGGATTCCCACTATTATGTTAGATCCACTATGGACTGGACTCTCACACTATTATGTTAGATCCACTATGGACTGGACTCTCACACTATTATGTTAGATCCACTAAGGACTGGACTCTCACAATATTATGTTAGATCCACTATGGACTGGAATCTCACTATTATGTTAAATCCACTATGGACTGGACTCTCACTATTATGTTAGATCCACTATGGATTGGACTCCCACTATTATGTTAGAGCCACTATGGACTGGACTCCCACTATTATGTTAGATCCACTATGGACTGGGCACTCACACTATTATGTTAGATCCACTAAGGACTGGCCTCTCACTATTATGTTAGATCCACTATGGACTGGACTCTCACACTAATATGTTAGATCCACTATGGACTGGACTCTCACTATTATGTTAAATCCACTATGGACTGGACTCCCACTATTATGTTAGATCCACTATGGACTGGACTCTCACAATTATATTAGATCCACTATGGACTGAACTCCCACTATTATATTAGATCCACTATGGACTGGGCTCTCACACTATTATGTTAGATCCACTATGGACTGGACTCCCACTATTATGCTAGATCCACTATGGACTGGATTCCCACTATTATGTTAGATCCACTATGGACTGGACTCCCGCTATTATGTTAGATCCACTATGTACTGGGCTCTCACAATATTATGTTAGATCCACTAAAGACTGGACTCTCACAATATTATGTTAGATCCACTATGGACTGGACTCTCACACTATTATGTTAGATCCACTAAAGACTGGACTCTCACAATATTATGTTAGATCCACTATGGACTGGACTCTCACTATTACGTTAGATCCACTATGGACTGGACTCTCACTATTATGTTAGATCCACTATGGACTGGACTCTCACAATATTATGTTAGATCCACTATGGACTGGACTCTCACACTATTATGTTAGATCCACTATGGACTGGACTCTCACAATATTATGTTAGATCCACTATGGACTGGACCCTCACTATTATGTTAGATCCACTATGGACTGGGCTCTCACAATATCATGTTAGATCCACTATGGACTGGACTCTCCCACTATTATGTTAGATCCACTATGGACTGGACTCTCACAATATTATGTTAGATCCACTATGGACTGGACTCTCACTATTATGTTAGATCCACTATGGACTGGATTCTTACTATTATGTTAGATCCACTATGGACTGGACTCTTACTATTATGTTAGATCCACTATGGACTGGACTCTTACTATTATGTTAGATCCACTATGGACTGGATTCTTAACACACTCTGGTGTCATTAAATATTCATATTCATATTTTCATGCCCGGTGCAGTTCCTGCATGGATCAGTGGAAGGCGCTGTTTACTACCGAAAGACTCTGCGGCTTTGCTGACTGCTGAACAAAAAGCTGCTCCGGCTGCAGCTGCTCGGCTACCAAACAGTACAAACATGACAATATCTTCACACATTAGGAATTCACACACCTAGAAACACATTACCAGGACAAGATTAGATGCACAGATACAGTAAAGGTATTCACCATATATTTTCCTCCAGCAATATAATAGAAAAATATGTACTTAGATACAAGATTGTATCCATGTTCAAAAACCTGCCTTTTTTATCAGACCCCTTTGAATACATTTGCCACCTGTTTGAGGCCGTTGTGTGACACACAATGACACCGTGTGACACGCCGCGTTATCCTTTGGTAGCAATGCACGCCGCTGATACATTCGCGCTCCGTCAGAGCAAAGGATTGGCTCTGACCCGTGCTGGCCGCACCTCTGACGGTCGGGGCTTTGGACGGAGGCTTACTAAAGAGAGGTGGGCTTTGCAGTATTAAAGGAAAAATGTACCGTATTTTCCGCACCATAAGCCGCCCTGGGTTATAAGCCGCGCCTTCAATGAACGGCATATTTCAAAACTTTGTCCACCTATAAGCCGCCCCGTGTTATAAGCCGCATCTAACTGCGCTAAAGGAATGTCAAAAAAACAGTCAGATAGGTCAGTCAAACTTTAATAATATATTAAAAACCAGCGTGATGTGGGCGCGCATGGAGTCGTATATCAACATGGACGGAGCTGCGTGAAAAAAGCCACCCGGCCTCTTCGAGTAAACTTCCCTTAACCACTCGCTCATCTTTTCTTCATCCATCCATCCCTTCGAGTTAGCTTTTATGATGACGCCGGCTGGAAAGGTCTCTTTTGGCAAGGTCTTCCTTTTGAATATCACCATGGGTGGAAGTTTCTGGCCATTAGCATGGCAAGCTAGAACCACAGTGAAGGATGACTTCTCATTCCCTGTGGTGCGAATATTCACCGTACGTGCTCCCGTTGTATCCACAGTGCGGTTCACAGGAATATCAAAAGTCAGTGGAACCTCGTCCATGTTGATAATGTTCTCTGGCCGGATCTTTTTTTTCAGCTATCTTGTTTTTACAATATGAACGGAAAGTAGCCAGCTTTTCTTGAAAGTCTTTAGGCAGTTGCTGTGAAATAGTAGTCCGTGTGCGGATGGAGAGATTGCGTCTTTTCATGAACCGGAAACCTGTCGCTTAGTAGGAGCCATTTTGTGGTCTTTACAGATGTAAACACACAAAGGAAATGAAACGTAATATCCGCGCGCTTCTTCTTCTCCTGCTTTGCGGGCGGGTGGTTGCTTACAGTAGAAGAAGAAGCGCTTCCTGTTCTATGGGGGCGGGTGCTTACCTTGGCGGTTGCTTGCGTAGAAGAAGAAGCACTTCCTCTTCTACGGGGAAAAAAGATGGCGGCTGTTTACCGTAGTTGCGAGACCGAAACTTTATGAAAATGAATCTTAATATTAATCCATATATAAAGCGCACCGGGTTATAAGCCGCACTGTCAGCTTTTGAGTAAATTTGTGGTTTTTAGGTGCGGCTAATAGTGCGGAAAATACGGTAGTCCATTTAAAAATGATGACGAGCCCAATGGTGCGTTCCATGTCCATGTTTATTTTCACACCTGCTCGATCCCACGCTGTGACCCCATCGAGTTTCCTTAGAAGAGTTCGAGTTCAGTGGAGACGTGACGTCGGCGAAGGAGTCGAATCTCCTAAACGGCTCTTTGAAGTAGGAGTAAAGTGGAAAAATAAGTTGACTTCATACGCTTATTTGTGTTTTATTGAATCCATTAAAGCAGCGTTTTTCAACCACTCTGAAATACAGTCTGGTGTGCCTAATTTCACCTATTTGGGTTAAAAATGTTAATTGCAAACCAGTAATTATAGTCTGCAAATGATGTGTTGTTGTTGAGTGGTCGGTGCTGTCTAGAGCTCGGCAGAGTCCATCCATCCATCCATCTTCTTCCGCTTATCCGAGGTTGGGTCGCGGGGGCAGCAGCCTAAGCAGGGAAGCCCAGACTTCCCTCTCCCCAGCCACTTCGTCCAGCTCCTCCCGGGGGATCCCGAGGCGTTCCCAGGCCAGCCGGGAGACATAGTCTTCCCAGCGTGTCCTGGGTCTTCCCCGTGGCCTCCTACCGGTCGGACGTGCCCTAAACACCTCCCGAGGGAGGCGATCGGGTGGCATCCTGACCAGATGCCCGAACCACCTCATCTGGCTCCTCTCGATGTGGAGGAGCAGCGGCTTTACTTTGAGCTCCTCCCGGATGACAGAGCTTCTCACCCTATCTCTAAGGGAGAGCCCCGCTACCCGGCGGAGGAAACTCATTTCGGCCGCTTGTACCCGTGATCTTGTCCTTTCGGTCATAACCCAAAGCTCATGACCATAGGTGAGGATGGGAACGTAGATCGACCGGTAAATTGAGAGCTTTGCCTTCCGGCTCAGCTCCTTCTTCACCACAACGGATCGATACAGCGTTCGCATTACTGAAGACGCCGCACCGATCCGCCTGTCGATCTCACGATCCACTCTTCCCTCACTCGTGAACAAGACTCCGAGGTACTTGAACTCCTCCACTTGGGGCAGGGTCTCCTCCCCAACCCGAAAATGGCATTCCACCCTTTTCCGGCCGAGAACCATGGACTCGGACTTGGAGGTGCTGATTCTTATCCCAGTCGCTTCACACTCGGCTGCGAACCGATCCAGCGAGAGCTGAAGATCCTGGCCAGATGAAGCCATCAGGACCACATCATCTGCAAAAAGCAGAGACCTAATCCTGCAGCCACCAAACCAGATCCCCTCAACGCCTTGACTGCGCCTAGAAATTCTGTCCATAAAAGTTATGAACAGAATCGGTGACAAAGGGCAGCCTTGGCGGAGTATTACACGGTTACTCTGCCGAGTAACCGTGTAATACTCTTCCATATCAGTAGGTGGCAGCCGGTAGCTAATTGCTTTGTAGATGCCGGAAAGAGCGGGAGGCAGTGTGCAGGTAAAAAGGTGTCTAATGCTTAAACCAAAAATAAACAAAAGGTGAGTGCCACTAAGAAAAGGCATTGAAGCCTAGGGAAGGCTATGCAGAACGAAACTAAAACTGAACTGGCTACAAAGTAAAAACAGAATGCTGGACGACAGCAAAGACTTACTTACAAAGATGGCGTACACAAAGTACATCCGAACATGACATGACGATCAACAATGTCCCCACAAAGAAGGATAAAAACCACCAAAAATGGTCTTGATTGCTAAAACAAAATAGAAATATCGCTCAAAGGAAGACATGAAACTGCTCCAGGAAAATACCAAAAAAAGAGGAAAAAGCCACCAAAATAGGAGCGCGAGACAAGAAGTAAAACACTACACACAGGAAAACAGCAAAAAAAGTCCAAATAAGTCAGGGTGTGATGTGACAGGTGGTGACAGTACACCTACTTTGAGACAAGAGCTATATTGATGCATGCTTGGTTATGCTTTAAAGTCATATCCAACAATTGGGACGACGACTTTTTACTGTCAACTGAGTTTCGTTTTTTTTAATGATTTCTGCATTCCGCATTTTTTCAACGCAAAAAAATGTGCCTTGGCTCAAAAAAGGTTGAAAAAACACTGCCTTAAACCATAACCATTTGTATTTACAATCCGCAAAGTATGTGAAAATACCGTCTGAATAAAATATCACAAAATGCACAAATTCTCGCCAACAATACTCCATTTACATGTCAAGACCTGAAAATTAAGCAAATATTAGTGATATTGTTATTATAAGTGCTAACGCAGACGGAGGCAGATATTTACATATATCCGAATTTAAAATGTACTTCTTTCATTTCTTAGTCATATTTGAAAACAGCTCGTGTTTTCCATTTCTTCTCTTGATGCTCTGTCAGCAAGTATACTGTGTGTGTTAACCTTGAGTTCTTTGGAATGTGTTTTGACTAGCATTTGTTTTGTCTACAGAGATGGGACGAGAGAGAGGGTGGTGGGATCGGGAAGACAGACCATTTTGGGAGGCGCAATAGAATGTTCTAGGGTTAGACTGGTCTCATAATGTATATTGGCAAAGCTTTGAGAATATACAACAAAATACCTATTCTGTCTCTGGTGGTTTTTCAACTCAGCTTTAAGTGTCGTAAAGAGCTTGGGAGCGAATTGTGACTTGAATTCCCTGGGAGGAACAATTGGTCCAAAACGCAACAATATATATATATATATATATATATATATATATATATATATATATATATATATATATATATATATATATATATATATTTGGTATAAATAACAGTCTGATTCTTTTATGTGCCTTAAAGTAGCAGTATAGTGGAAAAAACAACTTGACTTTATATGTTCATTTGTGTTTCATTGTATCTATTAAACCAAAACCAATTGTATTTACATTCCGCAAAGCAGGCCCGGCCCTAACCAATCTGGCGCCCTAGGCAAGATTTTAGGTGGCGCCCCCCCACATCGGCAGTGAAGTGTATATACTCACAAGAAACCGAATAGCTTTGTCTTTGATCTTTTTTTTTTACTTACAACTATACCTAATATATAAAAGGGTGGAAAAGTGACTATTACCTGCAGGGCAAACATAGCTAACCAGAAGGCAATAACAATGTAAACAAAAAACACCTGCTTAAAAGATCTAATACAAATGTCCCTGAGGAATGTAAGGTGGGAGTACTGTAATTACCTAACGTTACATTATTATTTTCCATAACAATTTAGCCCCCTCCACAATATTAACCCGACGTTAAAACAGTACTAGCTATTTATTGATTAGCAATTGCCGAATCATGTAGCATTAGCTTAATGCTAAAAAGCCAGGTTACTATCACATTCTGTAACAGACAAATAATTTCATGTAGGCTAACGTTACCTACCTGCTACCTCTTGTCTTTTCTCGTTTCTACTCCTCTTCTTTTCTCTTTTTTCTTCCTTGGGCACCTGACAGTTTTGGCCGTTTTGACATCTTGTGTTGATTTTTTGATGTGGTGACGTCCAAAAAGAGTCATGATACGGGAAGGGAGGGGGCGCACCGTGCGGGGGGAGGCGGGGGGGGCGTAATGTTGTAACAAATAATATTTCTATTAAATAGGCTTTACTTTGCATTTTAATTAACGTGGGATTATTTTTTGTATTTAGAAATAATAGTACCAACTTTTTTTTTTTCTCCAACATTTGTGGCACTGGCGTGGCGCCCCCTGATGGACGCCGCCCTTAGCATTTGCCTATACGGCCTATGCCACGGGCCGGCCCTGCCGCAAAGTATGTGAAAACGGTATTTAAACATCACAGAATGCACAAATTCAGTCGGCCATATTGAATATTCTGGATCGGTAATTTCCGTATATTCAACGTCACTGGAGTAACTCTTCTGCATTCTGACCATATTATTAGATCAGTCATACCGGAAACACGCAAAAATTGGAAAGAGATGTGCTTGCTGTTTATCATTCACAATCCTCATGTAAGACACAAACACAAATGCTTGGCTTTTTTTATACATTCAAAATCGTAAATAAATATCTAACAATTGAGTCCGCGACCCTGAAAAGGACAATCGGTAGAAAATGGATAGATGGATGAGTCAACAGATCGAGGGTCCTCATTTGCGGCCATTATACCCTCTAAAAAAACATCTATAAACCGCTAACAATACTCCATTTACATGTCGTGACCTGAAAATGAACCAAATATGAGTGATATTGTTATTATAAGTGCTAACGCAGACGGACTATTTTAGCAGCGCATTAAAAGCATTGAGCTAATGCTAGCTTGCGCTGCTATTGTTGTTGCTTTTGCTTAGTCTTAAACTTGATAAAAGTAAATTCCAGATTATAAATCATGCATCTCTCACCTGCTAGTAGACAAATGTGGCCATGGACTGAGAGGCGGGTCGATTTTGATGTCCCCTGAGGTCGCGAAAAAGACGCTAGTTGCAGCCGCTATTTTGTTTTAACCCTTTGTGAGGATTGTGATTGAATCTTCATCTAAACAAGATTATCAATCAATCAATCAATGTTTATTTATATAGCCCTAAATCACAAGTGTCTCAAAGGGCTGCACAAGCCACAATGACATCCCACATAAGGGCAAGGAAAAACTCACCCCAGTGGGACGTCGATGTGAATGACTATGAGCAACCTTGGAGAGGACCGCATATGCGGGTAACCCCCGCCCCCTCTAGGGAGACCGAATGCAATGGATGTCGAGTGGGTCTAACATAATATTGTGAGAGTACAGTCCATAGTGGATCCAGCATAACAGTAAGAGTCCAGTCCACAGTGGGGTCAGCAGGAAACCATCCCGAGCGGAGACGGGTCAGCAGCGCAGAGATGTTCCCAACCGATACACAGGCGAGCGGTCCACCCCGGGTCCCGACCCCGGACAGCCAGCACCCCATCCATGGCCACCGGACCTGAGTGTCTCCCCCTCCACAAGGGATAGGGGGGAGCAGAGGAGAAAAGAAAAGAAACGGCAGATCAACTGGTCTTAAAAAAAAAGGGGGCTATTCAAAGGCTAGAGTATACAAATGAGTTTTAAGATGGGACTTAAATGTTTCTACTGAGGTAGCATCTCTAACTGTTACCGGGAGGGCATTCCATAGTACTGGAGCCCGAATATAAAACGCTCTATAGCCCGCACACTTTTTTTGGGCTCTGGGAATCACTAATAAGCCGGAGTTCTTTGAACGCAGATTTCTTGCCGGGACATATGGTACAATACAATCAGCAAGATATGATAAGATAAGATTATTTGAGCGTCCCGTCCGTTGGCATCCCAGCGAGAGTGGAAATATTACAGTTTGTTTTATTATGGTTTCAAATAATAGGTGGCAACTTGTCCAGGGCAGAGTCGTGACCATGGCGGAGAGGGTCTACGTCTCGGGGGGCTAAAGGTGTTTGTAGATGATGTGGTCCTGAAGGCACCTTCGGTTCGTGACCTTCAGCTCTCACTGGATCGGTTCGCAGCCGAGTGTTCAGCGGCTGTAATGAGGATCAGCATCTCCAAATCTCAGGCCATGGTTCTCAGCAGGAAACCGATGGTTTGTACAGTCCAGGTAGGGGACGAGACTCTGTCCCAGGTGGAAGAGTTTAAGTATCTTGGGGTCTTGTTCACGAGTGAGGGAAAGATGGAGAAGGAAATCAGCCGGAGAATGGGAGCAGTTGGGGCAGTATTGCAGTCTCTCTGTCATCGCCATGCGGCTGTGAATTGTTCTTGTTTGCGAATGACTCGGCCTCGCTGGTATCAGACAAGGACAAGTCACAGGTGGAGAAAATCCTCAGTGCTGAACTCTGTAGAACTTGCACCTGGCTCGCTGACAACAAGCTATCCATACACTTGGGTAAAACGGAATCCATCCTGTTTGGGTCCCACATCAACCTTAAGAAAGTCAATGACTTCACTATAAAAGTGGATGGCAATGTTATCACCAGGAAAGATGAGGTCACCTACCTAGGTTCCATTCTAGAGGCTAATCTTTCCTGTGATAAAATGGCAACCAAAGTAATCAAAAAGGTCAACCAACGAACGAGATTTCTGTATAGAATCTCCTCTCTGGTCAACAAAAGCACCATGAGGATTCTGGCGGGAACTCTCGTTCAACCCTTTTTCCATTACGCATGCACCTCCTGGTACCCTAGCACTTCCAAAACCCTCAAATCTAATCTCCAAACATCCCAGAACAAGCCAGTCAGATTACTTATAGACCTCCACCCCGGATCACACCTCACTCCTACCCACTTCTCCAAAGTGGGCTGGCTCAGGGTGGAGGACAGAGTAAAACAACTTGCACTGAGCCTAGTCTATAAAATCCGCTACACCTCCCTGATACCGAAGTATCAATCAATCAATCAATCAATGTTTATTTATATAGCCCTAAATCACAAGTGTCTCAAAGGGCTGTACATGTCAAACTACTTCCTTAACGTAAATGACCGCCATAACCACAACACCAGGGGGGATCTCCACTAACCACGTTAAACCCAGATTCCGAACTAACAAAGGTCTTAACTCATTCTCTTTCTATGCCACATCAATGTGGAATGCGCTCCCAACAGGTATAAAAGAAAGTGCATCTCTATCCTCCTTCAAAACCGCAATAAAAATTCACCTCCAGGCAACTACAACCCTAAACTAACACCCTCCCCGGATTGTTAATAATCAAATGTAAACAATCAAATGCAGATACTTTTTCTTATGCCTTCTGATCTCTCTCTCTCTCTCTCTCTCTCTCTCTCTCTCTCTCTCTCTCTCTCTCTCTCTCTCTCTCTCTGCCCACTCTCTCTCTCTCTCTCTCTCTCTCTCTGCCCACTACTTGCTGTCCATATCCTACCAAGTCAGACCTACACTGTTCCAATATCCATTTCTCTGTTCTTAATTGTTGATGACTGATGATAGCAACCAAACAATCTACTAATAAAAGTCTCAGTCAATCAATCAATCAATTTGTTGTGACGAAACGAGAGCTGAGCCAGAAGGCAAAGCTCTCGGTCTACCGAGCTATCTGCATTCCTACTCTCATCTATGATCATGAAGTGTGGGTCATGACCGAAAGAATACGATCGCGGATACAAGCGGACGGAATGAGTTTCCTCAGAAGGGTGGCTGGCATCTCCCTTAGAGATAGGGTGAGAAGTTCAGTCACCCGAGAGAGACTCGGAGTAGAGCCGCTGCTCCTTCGCTTGGAAAGGAGCCAGCTTAGGTGGTTCGGGCATCTCGTGCGGATGCCTCACGAGCGTCTCCCTAGGGAGGTCCTCGTTGCACGTCCCACTGGGAGGAGACCCTGCGGCAGACCAAGGACCAGATGGGGGGATTACATCTCCTCTCTGGCCTGGGAACGCTTCAAGATTCCCCAGGAGGAAGTTGCAAATGTTGCTCTGGAGAGGGAAGTCTGGGGGTCACTGCTGGAGCTGTTGCCCCCCACGACCCGATTCCGGATAAGTGGTTGAAGATGGATGGATGGATGGACTTGTCCAGGGTGTACCCCACATAAAAAAACGTCTTTTAGTAGCAATATCTCAGCTAATAAGCAGAGTATTGTGAAGTCTGCTGCTATCCTTGGCCATCACGTCAGTCTGCCAATGGAGTCATTACCAACCCAGATGCTTTTGGTTTCCCCAGGTCCCGCTGCCAGGTCTGAATCATCTGCAGGCAGCGTACTTACCAGACTTCCTACAATACACATGCAGGCATAATTGAGCACAGATTGGAGTTTTCTCTCAAAGGGAACAGGGGGGAAAAAAAGAGAAAGAGGAGCGCGTCAAGACTGAGTAAAGTTTTTCAGGTCTTTGTCCCTCCTCAATTTGCATGCCTAATGAAGCCGAGCAGGAGTTAATAGCGGGTGTAATGACTTCTGACTGGCGAGGTTACGGGCTGCAGGGACACGGTAAGTCCTACCAGTGGTTAAACCGGGGCTGATGTGGGCAAAAGGAACAGAACCTACCGTTTGCCTTCACCTCTCAAGTCGGCATTTCATTTACTTAAGTACACAAATCATGTTCCTGTGGGCCGGTCAATATTCTGTAAGACCGAGACTGTTCGAATGGTTCTGCTTCACTCGTCCCAACAGTCAAATACGCGGCTTTAACTTAACTACCGATGATTTGCTCTTAAAATATGAATCAGCAGGGCCTCCTTCATGATCAAATTACTGCATTTTGACCACTTACTGTACATATTTGTGCAATGTTCAGTATTTAATGGGCACGGACCAAATTATAATATAAATGCAGAGTATTGCTGCCATTTTGCTAAAATTCAGAACAGTTATTTCTACAGTTACCGAATGCAGCTGGGATAGGCTCCAGCACCCCCCGCCACCGCAACAGGGACAAGTGGTAGAAAATGGACGGATATTTTTACAGTCAAAATGGGTAATTTCATGTAACTATCTGCAAAATGCTCACTGATATATTCCTTTTCCTTCATTTCTTTCAGGTTGCTAATTGTTTGACTATTGATGTTGTTTTTATTATGCATTATGTTACCATGTTGTGGAGGGGGGCGTGGTATGCGGGCCTGTCGCGGAGCGGGGGTGTGTAAGGATCGGCCTCGAAGCAGAGCTGGCAGGTGAGTTTTTTCTTTCGGGGTCTTCAGGGGGTCCTGCGTTTGGCGTGGGCGTCAACTTGACGGGTTGTAGACGGACAGTGCACACCCCCTCCCCCTAACCCTAACCCCAACCTCAACCCCAACCCTAACCCTAACCCTAACCCTAACCCCAAACCTAACCCTAATCCTAACCCTAACCCTAACCCTAACCCTAACCCTAATCCTA